>NW_028245990.1:0-214440 GCF_964263255.1 Lissotriton vulgaris
AACATTAAATGCCTCCAAATGGTATTTAATTAACTTCCCGGGGTGAAGAAACCCTTTTTGAGAACTCAGAGTGAGTAAATTGGCCATTTTCATGCACTTTTAACCATTCCATAAATCTTGTGTTTTGGGCCCCTGGAAGCATGAAAATCACTTTAAACATGCTAATTTTAGCTCTAACACTGATGATCCACCTACAAATGTGAACTGACGTTCAAAAATAAAACATTTGAAATGGACCATTTTCCACATTTCTGAAGCATGACGTAATGGGGGGGTGTTATCTCTTTTGTCGAAAATCAGCCGTTTTTGCTCTAACATTAAATGCCTCCAAATGGTATTTAATTAACTTCCCGGGGTGAAGAAACCCTTTTTGAGAACTCAGAGTGAGTAAATTGGCCATTTTCATGCACTTTTAACCATTCCATAAATCTTGTGTTTTGGGCCCCTGGAAGCATGAAAATCGCTTTAAACATGCTAATTTTAGCTCTAACACTGATGATCCACCTACAAATGTGAACTGACGTTCAAAAATAAAACATTTGAAAACGGACCATTTTCCACATTTCTGAAGCATGACGTAATGGGGGGGGTGTTATCTCTTTTGTCGAAATCAGCGTTTTGCTCGAACATTAAATGCCTCCAAATGGTATTTAATTAACTTCCCGAGCCCCTGGAAGCATGAAAATCACTTTAAACATGCTAATTTTAGCTCTAACACTGATGATCCACCTACAAATGTGAACTGACGTTCAAAAATAAAACATTTGAAAACGGACATTTTCCACATTTCTGAAGCATGACGTAATGGGGGGGTGTTATCTCTTTTGTCGAAAATCAGCCGTTTTTGCTCGAACATTAAATGCCTCCAAATGGTATTTAATTAACTTCCCGAGCCCCTGGAAGCATGAAAATCACTTTAAACATGCTAATTTTAGCTCTAACACTGATGATCCACCTACAAATGTGAACTGACGTTCAAAAATAAAACATTTGAAAACGGACCATTTTCCACATTTCTGAAGCATGACGTAATGGGGGGGTGTTATCTCTTTTGTCGAAAATCAGCCGTTTTTGCTCGAACATTAAATGCCTCCAAATGGTATTTAATTAACTTCCCGGGGTGAAGAAACCCTTTTTGAGAACTCAGAGTGAGTAAATTGGCCATTTTCATGCACTTTTAACCATTCCATAAATCTTGTGTTTTGGGCCCCTGGAAGCATGAAAATCACTTTAAACATGCTAATTAGCTCTAACACTGATGATCCACCTACAAATGTGAACTGACGTTCAAAAATAAAACATTTGAAAACGGACCATTTTCCACATTTCTGAAGCATGACGTAATGGGGGGGTGTTATCTCTTTTGTCGAAAATCAGCCGTTTTTGCTCGAACATTAAATGCCTCCAAATGGTATTTAATTAACTTCCCGGGGTGAAGAAACCCTTTTTGAGAACTCAGAGTGAGTAAATTGGCCATTTTCATGCACTTTTAACCATTCCATAAATCTTGTGTTTTGGGCCCCTGGAAGCATGAAAATCACTTTAAACATGCTAATTTTAGCTCTAACACTGATGATCCACCTACAAATGTGAACTGACGTTCAAAATAAAACATTTGAAAACGGACCATTTTCCACATTTCTGAAGCATGACGTAATGGGGGGGTGTTATCTCTTTTGTCGAAAATCAGCCGTTTTTGCTCGAACATTAAATGCCTCCAAATGGTATTTATTTAACTTCCCGAGCCCCCTGGAAGCATGAAAATCACTTTAAACATGCTAATTTTAGCTCTAACACTGATGATCCACCTACAAATGTGAACTGACGTTCAAAATAAAACATTTGAAACGGACCATTTTCCACATTTCTGAAGCATGACGTAATGGGGGGGTGTTATCTCTTTTGTCGAAAATCAGCCGTTTTTGCTCGAACATTAAATGCCTCCAAATGGTATTTAATTAACTTCCCGGGGTGAAGAAACCCTTTTTGAGAACTCAGAGTGAGTAAATTGGCCATTTTCATGCACTTTTAACCATTCCATAAATCTTGTGTTTTTGGGCCCCTGGAAGCATGAAAATCACTTTAAACATGCTAATTTTAGCTCTAACACTGATGATCCACCTACAAATGTGAACTGACGTTCAAAAATAAAACATTTGAAAACGGACCATTTTCCACATTTCTGAAGCATGACGTAATGGGGGGTGTTATCTCTTTTGTCGAAAATCAGCCGTTTTTGCTCTAACATTAAATGCCTCCAAATGGTATTTAATTAACTTCCCGGGGTGAAGAAACCCTTTTTGAGAACTCAGAGTGAGTAAATTGGCCATTTTCATGCACTTTTAACCATTCCATAAATCTTGTGTTTTGGGCCCCTGGAAGCATGAAAATCACTTTAAACATGCTAATTTTAGCTCTAACACTGATGATCCACCTACAAATGTGAACTGACGTTCAAAAATAAAACATTTGAAAACGGACCATTTTCCACATTTCTGAAGCATGACGTAATGGGGGGGTGTTATCTCTTTTGTCGAAAATCAGCCGTTTTTGCTCGAACATTAAATGCCTCCAAATGGTATTTAATTAACTTCCCGAGCCCCTGGAAGCATGAAAATCACTTTAAACATGCTAATTTTAGCTCTAACACTGATGATCCACCTACAAATGTGAACTGACGTTCAAAAATAAAACATTTGAAAACGGACCATTTTCCACATTTCTGAAGCATGACGTAATGGGGGGGTGTTATCTCTTTTGTCGAAAATCAGCCGTTTTTGCTCGAACATTAAATGCCTCCAAATGGTATTTAATTAACTTCCCGGGGTGAAGAAACCCTTTTTGAGAACTCAGAGTGAGTAAATTGGCCATTTTCATGCACTTTTAACCATTCCATAAATCTTGTGTTTTGGGCCCCTGGAAGCATGAAAATCACTTTAAACATGCTAATTTTAGCTCTAACACTGATGATCCACCTACAAATGTGAACTGACGTTCAAAAATAAAACATTTGAAATGGACCATTTTCCACATTTCTGAAGCATGACGTAATGGGGGGGTGTTATCTCTTTTGTCGAAAATCAGCCGTTTTTGCTCTAACATTAAATGCCTCCAAATGGTATTTAATTAACTTCCCGGGGTGAAGAAACCCTTTTTAGAACTCAGAGTGAGTAAATTGGCCATTTTCATGCACTTTTAACCATTCCATAAATCTTGTGTTTTGGGCCCCTGGAAGCATGAAAATCACTTTAAACATGCTAATTTTAGCTCTAACACTGATGATCCACCTACAAATGTGAACTGACGTTCAAAAATAAAACATTTGAAAACGGACCATTTTCCACATTTCTGAAGCATGACGTAATGGGGGGGGTGTTATCTCTTTTGTCGAAAATCAGCCGTTTTTGCTCGAACATTAAATGCCTCCAAATGGTATTTAATTAACTTCCCGAGCCCCTGGAAGCATGAAAATCACTTTAAAGATGCTAATTTTAGCTCTAACACTGATGATCCACCTACAAATGTGAACTGACGTTCAAAAATAAAACATTTGAAAACGGACCATTTTCCACATTTCTGAAGCATGACGTAATGGGGGGGTGTTATCTCTTTTGTCGAAAATCAGCCGTTTTTGCTCGAACATTAAATGCCTCCAAATGGTATTTAATTAACTTCCCGGGGGTGAAGAAACCCTTTTTGAGAACTCAGAGTGAGTAAATTGGCCATTTTCATGCACTTTTAACCATTCCATAAATCTTGTGTTTTGGGCCCCTGGAAGCATGAAAATCACTTTAAACATGCTAATTTTAGCTCTAACACTGATGATCCACCTACAAATGTGAACTGACGTTCAAAAATAAAACATTTGAAAACGGACCATTTTCCACATTTCTGAAGCATGACGTAATGGGGGGGTGTTATCTCTTTTGTCGAAAATCAGCCGTTTTGCTCTAACATTAAATGCCTCCAAATGGTATTTAATTAACTTCCCGGGGTGAAGAAACCCTTTTTGAGAACTCAGAGTGAGTAAATTGGCCATTTTCATGCACTTTTAACCATTCCATAAATCTTGTGTTTTGGGCCCCTGGAAGCATGAAAATCACTTTAAACATGCTAATTTTAGCTCTAACACTGATGATCCACCTACAAATGTGAACTGACGTTCAAAAATAAAACATTTGAAAACGGACCATTTTCCACATTTCTGAAGCATGACGTAATGGGGGGGTGTTATCTCTTTTGTCGAAAATCAGCCGTTTTTGCTCGAACATTAAATGCCTCCAAATGGTATTTAATTAACTTCCCGGGGTGAAGAAACCCTTTTTGAGAACTCAGAGTGAGTAAATTGGCCATTTTCATGCACTTTTAACCATTCCATAAATCTTGTGTTTTGGGCCCCTGGAAGCATGAAAATCACTTTAAACATGCTAATTTTAGCTCTAACACTGATGATCCACCTACAAATGTGAACTGACGTTCAAAAATAAAACATTTGAAAACGGACCATTTTCCACATTTCTGAAGCATGACGTAATGGGGGGTGTTATCTCTTTTGTCGAAAATCAGCCGTTTTTGCTCGAACATTAAATGCCTCCAAATGGTATTTATTTAACTTCCCGAGCCCCTGGAAGCATGAAAATCACTTTAAACATGCTAATTTTAGCTCTAACACTGATGATCCACCTACAAATGTGAACTGACGTTCAAAAATAAAACATTTGAAAACGGACCATTTTCCACATTTCTGAAGCATGACGTAATGGGGGGGTGTTATCTCTTTTGTCGAAAATCAGCCGTTTTTGCTCGAACATTAAATGCCTCCAAATGGTATTTAATTAACTTCCCGGGGTGAAGAAACCCTTTTTGAGAACTCAGAGTGAGTAAATTGGCCATTTTCATGCACTTTTAACCATTCCATAAATCTTGTGTTTTGGGCCCCTGGAAGCATGAAAATCACTTTAAACATGCTAATTTTAGCTCTAACACTGATGATCCACCTACAAATGTGAACTGACGTTCAAAAATAAAACATTTGAAAACGGACCATTTTCCACATTTCTGAAGCATGACGTAATGGGGGGGTGTTATCTCTTTTGTCGAAAATCAGCCGTTTTTGCTCTAACATTAAATGCCTCCAAATGGTATTTAATTAACTTCCCGGGGTGAAGAAACCCTTTTTTGAGAACTCAGAGTGAGTAAATTGGCCATTTTCATGCACTTTTAACCATTCCATAAATCTTGTGTTTTGGGCCCCTGGAAGCATGAAAATCACTTTAAACATGCTAATTTTAGCTCTAACACTGATGATCCACCTACAAATGTGAACTGACGTTCAAAAATAAAACATTTGAAAACGGACCATTTTCCACATTTCTGAAGCATGACGTAATGGGGGGGTGTTATCTCTTTTGTCGAAAATCAGCCGTTTTTGCTCGAACATTAAATGCCTCCAAATGGTATTTAATTAACTTCCCGAGCCCCTGGAAGCATGAAAATCACTTTAAACATGCTAATTTTAGCTCTAACACTGATGATCCACCTACAAATGTGAACTGACGTTCAAAAATAAAACATTTGAAAACGGACCATTTTCCACATTTCTGAAGCATGACGTAATGGGGGGTGTTATCTCTTTTGTCGAAAATCAGCCGTTTTTGCTCGAACATTAAATGCCTCCAAATGGTATTTAATTAACTTCCCGGGGTGAAGAAACCCTTTTTGAGAACTCAGAGTGAGTAAATTGGCCATTTTCATGCACTTTTAACCATTCCATAAATCTTGTGTTTTGGGCCCCTGGAAGCATGAAAATCACTTTAAACATGCTAATTTTAGCTCTAACACTGATGATCCACCTACAAATGTGAACTGACGTTCAAAAATAAAACATTTGAAATGGACCATTTTCCACATTTCTGAAGCATGACGTAATGGGGGGGTGTTATCTCTTTTGTCGAAAATCAGCCGTTTTTGCTCTAACATTAAATGCCTCCAAATGGTATTTAATTAACTTCCCGGGGTGAAGAAACCCTTTTTGAGAACTCAGAGTGAGTAAATTGGCCATTTTCATGCACTTTTAACCATTCCATAAATCTTGTGTTTTGGGCCCCTGGAAGCATGAAAATCACTTTAAACATGCTAATTTTAGCTCTAACACTGATGATCCACCTACAAATGTGAACTGACGTTCAAAAATAAAACATTTGAAAACGGACCATTTTCCACATTTCTGAAGCATGACGTAATGGGGGGGGTGTTATCTCTTTTGTCGAAAATCAGCCGTTTTTGCTCGAACATTAAATGCCTCCAAATGGTATTTAATTAACTTCCCGAGCCCCTGGAAGCATGAAAATCACTTTAAAGATGCTAATTTTAGCTCTAACACTGATGATCCACCTACAAATGTGAACTGACGTTCAAAAATAAAACATTTGAAAACGGACCATTTTCCACATTTCTGAAGCATGACGTAATGGGGGGGTGTTATCTCTTTTGTCGAAAATCAGCCGTTTTTGCTCGAACATTAAATGCCTCCAAATGGTATTTAATTAACTTCCCGGGGTGAAGAAACCCTTTTTGAGAACTCAGAGTGAGTAAATTGGCCATTTTCATGCACTTTTAACCATTCCATAAATCTTGTGTTTTGGGCCCCTGGAAGCATGAAAATCACTTTAAACATGCTAATTTTAGCTCTAACACTGATGATCCACCTACAAATGTGAACTGACGTTCAAAAATAAAACATTTGAAAACGGACCATTTTCCACATTTCTGAAGCATGACGTAATGGGGGGGTGTTATCTCTTTTGTCGAAAATCAGCCGTTTTTGCTCTAACATTAAATGCCTCCAAATGGTATTTAATTAACTTCCCGGGGTGAAGAAACCCTTTTTGAGAACTCAGAGTGAGTAAATTGGCCATTTTCATGCACTTTTAACCATTCCATAAATCTTGTGTTTTGGGCCCCTGGAAGCATGAAAATCACTTTAAACATGCTAATTTTAGCTCTAACACTGATGATCCACCTACAAATGTGAACTGACGTTCAAAAATAAAACATTTGAAAACGGACCATTTTCCACATTTCTGAAGCATGACGTAATGGGGGGGTGTTATCTCTTTTGTCGAAAATCAGCCGTTTTTGCTCGAACATTAAATGCCTCCAAATGGTATTTAATTAACTTCCCGAGCCCCTGGAAGCATGAAAATCACTTTAAACATGCTAATTTTAGCTCTAACACTGATGATCCACCTACAAATGTGAACTGACGTTCAAAAATAAAACATTTGAAAACGGACTATTTTCCACATTTCTGAAGCATGACGTAATGGGGGGGTGTTATCTCTTTTGTCGAAAATCAGCCGTTTTTGCTCGAACATTAAATGCCTCCAAATGGTATTTAATTAACTTCCCGAGCCCCTGGAAGCATGAAAATCACTTTAAACATGCTAATTTTAGCTCTAACACTGATGATCCACCTACAAATGTGAACTGACGTTCAAAAATAAATCATTTGAAAACGGACCATTTTCCACATTTCTGAAGCATGACGTAATGGGGGGGTGTTATCTCTTTTGTCGAAAATCAGCCGTTTTTGCTCTAACATTAAATGCCTCCAAATGGTATTTAATTAACTTCCCGGGGTGAAGAAACCCTTTTTGAGAACTCAGAGTGAGTAAATTGGCCATTTTCATGCACTTTTAACCATTCCATAAATCTTGTGTTTTGGGCCCCTGGAAGCATGAAAATCACTTTAAACATGCTAATTTTAGCTCTAACACTGATGATCCACCTACAAATGTGAACTGACGTTCAAAAATAAAACATTTGAAAACGGACCATTTTCCACATTTCTGAAGCATGACGTAATGGGGGGGTGTTATCTCTTTTGTCGAAAATCAGCCGTTTTTGCTCTAACATTAAATGCCTCCAAATGGTATTTAATAAACTTCCCGGGGTGAAGAAACCCTTTTTGAGAACTCAGAGTGAGTAAATTGGCCATTTTCATGCACTTTTAACCATTCCATAAATCTTGTGTTTTGGGCCCCTGGAAGCATGAAAATCACTTTAAACATGCTAATTTTAGCTCTAACACTGATGATCCACCTACAAATGTGAACTGACGTTCAAAAATAAAACATTTGAAAACGGACCATTTTCCACATTTCTGAAGCATGACGTAATGGGGGGGTGTTATCTCTTTTGTCGAAAATCAGCCGTTTTTGCTCGAACATTAAATGCCTCCAAATGGTATTTAGTTAACTTCCCGAGCCCCTGGAAGCATGAAAATCACTTTAAACATGCTAATTTTAGCTCTAACACTGATGATCCACCTACAAATGTGAACTGACGTTCAAAAATAAAACATTTGAAAACGACCATTTTCCACATTTCTGAAGCATGACGTAATGGGGGGGTGTTATCTTTTTTGTCGAAAATCAGCCGTTTTTGCTCGAACATTAAATGCCTCCAAATGGTATTTAATTAACTTCCCGAGCCCCTGGAAGCATGAAAATCACTTTAAACATGCTAATTTTAGCTCTAACACTGATGATCCACCTACAAATGTGAACTGACGTTCAAAAATAAAACATTTGAAAACGGACCATTTTCCACATTTCTGAAGCATGACGTAATGGGGGGGTGTTATCTCTTTTGTCGAAAATCAGCCGTTTTTGCTCGAACATTAAATGCCTCCAAATGGTATTTAATTAACTTCCCGAGCCCCTGGAAGCATGAAAATCACTTTAAACATGCTAATTTTAGCTCTAACACTGATGATCAACCTACAAATGTGAACTGACGTTCAAAAATAAAACATTTGAAAACGGACCATTTTCCACATTTCTGAAGCATGACGTAATGGGGGGGTGTTATCTCTTTTGTCGAAAATCAGCCGTTTTTGCTCGAACATTAAATGCCTCCAAATGGTATTTAATTAACTTCCCGGGGTGAAGAAACCCTTTTTGAGAACTCAGAGTGAGTAAATTGGCCATTTTCATGCACTTTTAACCATTCCATAAATCTTGTGTTTTGGGCCCCTGGAAGCATGAAAATCACTTTAAACATGCTAATTTTAGCTCTAACACTGATGATCCACCTACAAATGTGAACTGACGTTCAAAAATAAAACATTTGAAAACGGACCATTTTCCACATTTCTGAAGCATGACGTAATGGGGGGGGTGTTATCTCTTTTGTCGAAAATCAGCCGTTTTTGCTCGAACATTAAATGCCTCCAAATGGTATTTAATTAACTTCCCGAGCCCCTGGAAGCATGAAAATCACTTTAAACATGCTAATTTTAGCTCTAACACTGATGATCCACCTACAAATGTGAACTGACGTTCAAAAATAAAACATTTGAAAACGGACCATTTTCCACATTTCTGAAGCATGACGTAATGGGGGGGTGTTATCTCTTTTGTCGAAAATCAGCCGTTTTTGCTCGAACATTAAATGCCTCCAAATGGTATTTAATTAACTTCCCGAGCCCCTGGAAGCATGAAAATCACTTTAAACATGCTAATTTTAGCTCTAACACTGATGATCCACCTACAAATGTGAACTGACGTTCAAAAATAAAACATTTGAAAACGGACCATTTTCCACATTTCTGAAGCATGACGTAATGGGGGGGTGTTATCTCTTTTGTCGAAAATCAGCCGTTTTTGCTCGAACATTAAATGCCTCCAAATGGTATTTAATTAACTTCCCGGGGTGAAGAAACCCTTTTTGAGAACTCAGAGTGAGTAAATTGGCCATTTTCATGCACTTTTAACCATTCCATAAATCTTGTGTTTTGGGCCCCTGGAAGCATGAAAATCACTTTAAACATGCTAATTTTAGCTCTAACACTGATGATCCACCTACAAATGTGAACTGACGTTCAAAAATAAAACATTTGAAAACGGACCATTTTCCACATTTCTGAAGCATGACGTAATGGGGGGGTGTTATCTCTTTTGTCGAAAATCAGCCGTTTTTGCTCGAACATTAAATGCCTCCAAATGGTATTTATTTAACTTCCCGAGCCCCTGGAAGCATGAAAATCACTTTAAACATGCTAATTTTAGCTCTAACACTGATGATCCACCTACAAATGTGAACTGACGTTCAAAAATAAAACATTTGAAAACGGACCATTTTCCACATTTCTGAAGCATGACGTAATGGGGGGGTGTTATCTCTTTTGTCGAAAATCAGCCGTTTTTGCTCGAACATTAAATGCCTCCAAATGGTATTTAATTAACTTCCCGGGGTGAAGAAACCCTTTTTGAGAACTCAGAGTGAGTAAATTGGCCATTTTCATGCACTTTTAACCATTCCATAAATCTTGTGTTTTGGGCCCCTGGAAGCATGAAAATGACTTTAAACATGCTAATTTTAGCTCTAACACTGATGATCCACCTACAAATGTGAACTGACGTTCAAAAATAAAACATTTGAAAACGGACCATTTTCCACATTTCTGAAGCATGACGTAATGGGGGGTGTTATCTCTTTTGTCGAAAATCAGCCGTTTTTGCTCTAACATTAAATGCCTCCAAATGGTATTTAATTAACTTCCCGGGGTGAAGAAACCCTTTTTGAGAACTCAGAGTGAGTAAATTGGCCATTTTCATGCACTTTTAACCATTCCATAAATCTTGTGTTTTGGGCCCCTGGAAGCATGAAAATCACTTTAAACATGCTAATTTTAGCTCTAACACTGATGATCCACCTACAAATGTGAACTGACGTTCAAAAATAAAACATTTGAAAACGGACCATTTTCCACATTTCTGAAGCATGACGTAATGGGGGGGTGTTATCTCTTTTGTCGAAAATCAGCCGTTTTTGCTCGAACATTAAATGCCTCCAAATGGTATTTAATTAACTTCCCGAGCCCCTGGAAGCATGAAAATCACTTTAAACATGCTAATTTTAGCTCTAACACTGATGATCCACCTACAAATGTGAACTGACGTTCAAAAATAAAACATTTGAAAACGGACCATTTTCCACATTTCTGAAGCATGACGTAATGGGGGGGTGTTATCTCTTTTGTCGAAAATCAGCCGTTTTTGCTCGAACATTAAATGCCTCCAAATGGTATTTAATTAACTTCCCGGGGTGAAGAAACCCTTTTTGAGAACTCAGAGTGAGTAAATTGGCCATTTTCATGCACTTTTAACCATTCCATAAATCTTGTGTTTTGGGCCCCTGGAAGCATGAAAATCACTTTAAACATGCTAATTTTAGCTCTAACACTGATGATCCACCTACAAATGTGAACTGACGTTCAAAAATAAAACATTTGAAATGGACAATTTTCCACATTTCTGAAGCATGACGTAATGGGGGGGTGTTATCTCTTTTGTCGAAAATCAGCCGTTTTTGCTCTAACATTAAATGCCTCCAAATGGTATTTAATTAACTTCCCGGGGTGAAGAAACCCTTTTTGAGAACTCAGAGTGAGTAAATTGGCCATTTTCATGCACTTTTAACCATTCCATAAATCTTGTGTTTTGGGCCCCTGGAAGCATGAAAATCACTTTAAACATGCTAATTTTAGCTCTAACACTGATGATCCACCTACAAATGTGAACTGACGTTCAAAAATAAAACATTTGAAAACGGACCATTTTCCACATTTCTGAAGCATGACGTAATGGGGGGGTGTTATCTCTTTTGTCGAAAATCAGCCGTTTTTGCTCGAACATTAAATGCCTCCAAATGGTATTTAATTAACTTCCCGAGCCCCTGGAAGCATGAAAATCACTTTAAACATGCTAATTTTAGCTCTAACACTGATGATCCACCTACAAATGTGAACTGACGTTCAAAAATAAAACATTTGAAAACGGACCATTTTCCACATTTCTGAAGCATGACGTAATGGGGGGGTGTTATCTCTTTTGTCGAAAATCAGCCGTTTTTGCTCGAACATTAAATGCCTCCAAATGGTATTTAATTAACTTCCCGAGCCCCTGGAAGCATGAAAATCACTTTAAACATGCTAATTTTAGCTCTAACACTGATGATCCACCTACAAATGTGAACTGACGTTCAAAAATAAAACATTTGAAAACGGACCATTTTCCACATTTCTGAAGCATGACGTAATGGGGGGGTGTTATCTCTTTTGTCGAAAATCAGCCGTTTTTGCTCGAACATTAAATGCCTCCAAATGGTATTTAATTAACTTCCCGAGCCCCTGGAAGCATGAAAATCACTTTAAACATGCTAATTTTAGCTCTAACACTGATGATCCACCTACAAATGTGAACTGACGTTCAAAAATAAAACATTTGAAAACGGACCATTTTCCACATTTCTGAAGCATGACGTAATGGGGGGGTGTTATCTCTTTTGTCGAAAATCAGCCGTTTTTGCTCGAACATTAAATGCCTCCAAATGGTATTTAATTAACTTCCCGGGGTGAAGAAACCCTTTTTGAGAACTCAGAGTGAGTAAATTGGCCATTTTCATGCACTTTTAACCATTCCATAAATCTTGTGTTTTGGGCCCCTGGAAGCATGAAAATCACTTTAAACATGCTAATTTTAGCTCTAACACTGATGATCCACCTACAAATGTGAACTGACGTTCAAAAATAAAACATTTGAAAACGGACCATTTTCCACATTTCTGAAGCATGACGTAATGGGGGGGTGTTATCTCTTTTGTCGAAAATCAGCCGTTTTTGCTCTAACATTAAATGCCTCCAAATGGTATTTAATTAACTTCCCGGGGTGAAGAAACCCTTTTTGAGAACTCAGAGTGAGTAAATTGGCCATTTTCATGCACTTTTAACCATTCCATAAATCTTGTGTTTTGGGCCCCTGGAAGCATGAAAATCACTTTAAACATGCTAATTTTAGCTCTAACACTGATGATCCACCTACAAATGTGAACTGACGTTCAAAAATAAAACATTTGAAAACGGACCATTTTCCACATTTCTGAAGCATGACGTAATGGGGGGGTGTTATCTCTTTTGTCGAAAATCAGCCGTTTTTGCTCGAACATTAAATGCCTCCAAATGGTATTTAATTAACTTCCCGAGCCCCTGGAAGCATGAAAATCACTTTAAACATGCTATTTTAGCTCTAACACTGATGATCCACCTACAAATGTGAACTGACGTTCAAAAATAAAACATTTGAAAACGGACCATTTTCCACATTTCTGAAGCATGACGTAATGGGGGGGTGTTATCTCTTTTGTCGAAAATCAGCCGTTTTTGCTCGAACATTAAATGCCTCCAAATGGTATTTAATTAACTTCCCGAGCCCCTGGAAGCATGAAAATCACTTTAAACATGCTAATTTTAGCTCTAACACTGATGATCCACCTACAAATGTGAACTGACGTTCAAAAATAAAACATTTGAAAACGGACCATTTTCCACATTTCTGAAGCATGACGTAATGGGGGGGTGTTATCTCTTTTGTCGAAAATCAGCCGTTTTTGCTCGAACATTAAATGCCTCCAAATGGTATTTAATTAACTTCCCGAGCCCCTGGAAGCATGAAAATCACTTTAAACATGCTAATTTTAGCTCTAACACTGATGATCAACCTACAAATGTGAACTGACGTTCAAAAATAAAACATTTGAAAACGGACCATTTTCCACATTTCTGAAGCATGACGTAATGAGGGGGTGTTATCTCTTTTGTCGAAAATCAGCCGTTTTTGCTCGAACATTAAATGCCTCCAAATGGTATTTAATTAACTTCCCGGGGTGAAGAAACCCTTTTTGAGAACTCAGAGTGAGTAAATTGGCCATTTTCATGCACTTTTAACCATTCCATAAATCTTGTGTTTTGGGCCCCTGGAAGCATGAAAATCACTTTAAACATGCTAATTTTAGCTCTAACACTGATGATCCACCTACAAATGTGAACTGACGTTCAAAAATAAAACATTTGAAAACGGACCATTTTCCACATTTCTGAAGCATGACGTAATGGGGGGGTGTTATCTCTTTTGTCGAAAATCAGCCGTTTTTGCTCGAACATTAAATGCCTCCAAATGGTATTTAATTAACTTCCCGAGCCCCTGGAAGCATGAAAATCACTTTAAACATGCTAATTTTAGCTCTAACACTGATGATCCACCTACAAATGTGAACTGACGTTCAAAAATAAAACATTTGAAAACGGACCATTTTCCACATTTCTGAAGCATGACGTAATGGGGGGGTGTTATCTCTTTTGTCGAAAATCAGCCGTTTTTGCTCGAACATTAAATGCCTCCAAATGGTATTTAATTAACTTCCCGAGCCCCTGGAAGCATGAAAATCACTTTAAACATGCTAATTTTAGCTCTAACACTGATGATCCACCTACAAATGTGAACTGACGTTCAAAAATAAAACATTTGAAAACGGACCATTTTCCACATATCTGAAGCATGACGTAATGGGGGGGTGTTATCTCTTTTGTCGAAAATCAGCCGTTTTTGCTCGAACATTAAATGCCTCCAAATGGTATTTATTTAACTTCCCGAGCCCCTGGAAGCATGAAAATCACTTTAAACATGCTAATTTTAGCTCTAACACTGATGATCCACCTACAAATGTGAACTGATGTTCAAAAATAAAACATTTGAAAACGGACCATTTTCCACATTTCTGAAGCATGACGTAATGGGGGGGTGTTATCTCTTTTGTCGAAAATCAGCCGTTTTTGCTCGAACATTAAATGCCTCCAAATGGTATTTAATTAACTTCCCGGGGTGAAGAAACCCTTTTTGAGAACTCAGAGTGAGTAAATTGGCCATTTTCATGCACTTTTAACCATTCCATAAATCTTGTGTTTTGGGCCCCTGGAAGCATGAAAATCACTTTAAACATGCTAATTTTAGCTCTAACACTGATGATCCACCTACAAATGTGAACTGACGTTCAAAAATAAAACATTTGAAAACGGACCATTTTCCACATTTCTGAAGCATGACGTAATGGGGGGGTGTTATCTCTTTTGTCGAAAATCAGCCTTTTTTGCTCTAACATTAAATGCCTCCAAATGGTATTTAATTAACTTCCTGGGGTGAAGAAACCCTTTTTGAGAACTCAGAGTGAGTAAATTGGCCATTTTCATGCACTTTTAACCATTCCATAAATCTTGTGTTTTGGGCCCCTGGAAGCATGAAAATCACTTTAAACATGCTAATTTTAGCTCTAACACTGATGATCCACCTACAAATGTGAACTGACGTTCAAAAATAAAACATTTGAAAACGGACCATTTTCCACATTTCTGAAGCATGACGTAATGGGGGGGTGTTATCTCTTTTGTCGAAAATCAGCCGTTTTTGCTCGAACATTAAATGCCTCCAAATGGTATTTAATTAACTTCCCGGGGTGAAGAAACCCTTTTTGAGAACTCAGAGTGAGTAAATTGGCCATTTTCATGCACTTTTAACCATTCCATAAATCTTGTGTTTTGGGCCCCTGGAAGCATGAAAATCACTTTAAACATGCTAATTTTAGCTCTAACACTGATGATCCACCTACAAATGTGAACTGACGTTCAAAAATAAAACATTTGAAATGGACCATTTTCCACATTTCTGAAGCATGACGTAATGGGGGGGTGTTATCTCTTTTGTCGAAAATCAGCCGTTTTTGCTCTAACATTAAATGCCTCCAAATGGTATTTAATTAACTTCCCGGGGTGAAGAAACCCTTTTTGAGTACTCAGAGTCAGTAAATTGGCCATTTTCATGCACTTTTAACCATTCCATAAATCTTGTGTTTTGGGCCCCTGGAAGCATGAAAATCACTTTAAACATGCTAATTTTAGCTCTAACACTGATGATCCACCTACAAATGTGAACTGACGTTCAAAAATAAAACATTTGAAAACGGACCATTTTCCACATTTCTGAAGCATGACGTAATGGGGGGGTGTTATCTCTTTTGTCGAAAATCAGCCGTTTTTGCTCGAACATTAAATGCCTCCAAATGGTATTTAATTAACTTCCCGAGCCTCTGGAAGCATGAAAATCACTTTAAACATGCTAATTTTAGCTCTAACACTGATGATCCACCTACAAATGTGAACTGACGTTCAAAAATAAAACATTTGAAAACGGACCATTTTCCACATTTCTGAAGCATGACGTAATGGGGGGGTGTTATCTCTTTTGTCGAAAATCAGCCGTTTTTGCTCGAACATTAAATGCCTCCAAATGGTATTTAATTAACTTCCCGAGCCCCTGGAAGCATGAAAATCACTTTAAACATGCTAATTTTAGCTCTAACACTGATGATCCACCTACAAATGTGAACTGACGTTCAAAAATAAAACATTTGAAAACGGACCATTTTCCACATTTCTGAAGCATGACGTAATGGGGGGGTGTTATCTCTTTTGTCGAAAATCAGCCGTTTTTGCTCGAACATTAAATGCCTCCAAATGGTATTTAATTAACTTCCCGGAGTGAAGAAACCCTTTTTGAGAACTCAGAGTGAGTAAATTGGCCATTTTCATGCACTTTTAACCATTCCATAAATCTTGTGTTTTGGGCCCCTGGAAGCATGAAAATCACTTTAAACATGCTAATTTTAGCTCTAACACTGATGATCCACCTACAAATGTGAACTGACGTTCAAAAATAAAACATTTGAAAACGGACCATTTTCCACATTTCTGAAGCATGACGTAATGGGGGGGTGTTATCTCTTTTGTCGAAAATCAGCCGTTTTTGCTCGAACATTAAATGCCTCCAAATGGTATTTATTTAACTTCCCGAGCCCCTGGAAGCATGAAAATCACTTTAAACATGCTAATTTTAGCTCTAACACTGATGATCCACCTACAAATGTGAACTGACGTTCAAAAATAAAACATTTGAAAACGGACCATTTTCCACATTTCTGAAGCATGACGTAATGGGGGGGTGTTATCTCTTTTGTCGAAAATCAGCCGTTTTTGCTCGAACATTAAATGCCTCCAAATGGTATTTAATTAACTTCCCGGGGTGAAGAAACCCTTTTTGAGAACTCAGAGTGAGTAAATTGGCCATTTTCATGCACTTTTAACCATTCCATAAATCTTGTGTTTTGGGCCCCTGGAAGCATGAAAATCACTTTAAACATGCTAATTTTAGCTCTAACACTGATGATCCACCTACAAATGTGAACTGACGTTCAAAAATAAAACATTTGAAAACGGACCATTTTCCACATTTCTGAAGCATGACGTAATGGGGGGGTGTTATCTCTTTTGTCGAAAATCAGCCTTTTTTGCTCTAACATTAAATGCCTCCAAATGGTATTTAATTAACTTCCTGGGGTGAAGAAACCCTTTTTGAGAACTCAGAGTGAGTAAATTGGCCATTTTCATGCACTTTTAACCATTCCATAAATCTTGTGTTTTGGGCCCCTGGAAGCATGAAAATCACTTTAAACATGCTAATTTTAGCTCTAACACTGATGATCCACCTACAAATGTGAACTGACATTCAAAAATAAAACATTTGAAAACGGACCATTTTCCACATTTCTGAAGCATGACGTAATGGGGGGGTGTTATCTCTTTTGTCGAAAATCAGCCGTTTTTGCTCGAACATTAAATGCCTCCAAATGGTATTTAATTAACTTCCCGGGGTGAAGAAACCCTTTTTGAGAACTCAGAGTGAGTAAATTGGCCATTTTCATGCACTTTTAACCATTCCATAAATCTTGTGTTTTGGGCCCCTGGAAGCATGAAAATCACTTTAAACATGCTAATTTTAGCTCTAACACTGATGATCCACCTACAAATGTGAACTGACGTTCAAAAATAAAACATTTGAAATGGACCATTTTCCACATTTCTGAAGCATGACGTAATGGGGGGGTGTTATCTCTTTTGTCGAAAATCAGCCGTTTTTGCTCTAACATTAAATGCCTCCAAATGGTATTTAATTAACTTCCCGGGGTGAAGAAACCCTTTTTGAGAACTCAGAGTGAGTAAATTGGCCATTTTCATGCACTTTTAACCATTCCATAAATCTTGTGTTTTGGGCCCCTGGAAGCATGAAAATCACTTTAAACATGCTAATTTTAGCTCTAACACTGATGATCCACCTACAAATGTGAACTGACGTTCAAAAATAAAACAT
This sequence comes from Lissotriton vulgaris, assembly GCF_964263255.1. NCBI lineage: Eukaryota > Metazoa > Chordata > Amphibia > Caudata > Salamandridae > Lissotriton > Lissotriton vulgaris. Next base: position 18,099 of record NW_028245990.1, read on the forward strand.
TTGAAAACGGACCATTTTCCACATTTCTGAAGCATGACGTAATGGGGGGGTGTTATCTCTTTTGTCGAAAATCAGCCGTTTTTGCTCGAACATTAAATGCCTCCAAATGGTATTTAATTAACTTCCCGAGCCTCTGGAAGCATGAAAATCACTTTAAACATGCTAATTTTAGCTCTAACACTGATGATCCACCTACAAATGTGAACTGACGTTCAAAAATAAAACATTTGAAAACGGACCATTTTCCACATTTCTGAAGCATGACGTAATGGGGGGGTGTTATCTCTTTTGTCGAAAATCAGCCGTTTTTGCTCGAACATTAAATGCCTCCAAATGGTATTTAATTAACTTCCCGGGGTGAAGAAACCCTTTTTGAGAACTCAGAGTGAGTAAATTGGCCATTTTCATGCACTTTTAACCATTCCATAAATCTTGTGTTTTGGGCCCCTGGAAGCATGAAAATCACTTTAAACATGCTAATTTTAGCTCTAACACTGATGATCCACCTACAAATGTGAACTGACGTTCAAAAATAAAACATTTGAAAACGGACCATTTTCCACATTTCTGAAGCATGACGTAATGGGGGGGTGTTATCTCTTTTGTCGAAAATCAGCCTTTTTTGCTCTAACATTAAATGCCTCCAAATGGTATTTAATTAACTTCCTGGGGTGAAGAAACCCTTTTTGAGAACTCAGAGTGAGTAAATTGGCCATTTTCATGCACTTTTAACCATTCCATAAATCTTGTGTTTTGGGCCCCTGGAAGCATGAAAATCACTTTAAACATGCTAATTTTAGCTCTAACACTGATGATCCACCTACAAATGTGAACTGACGTTCAAAAATAAAACATTTGAAAACGGACCATTTTCCACATTTCTGAAGCATGACGTAATGGGGGGGTGTTATCTCTTTTGTCGAAAATCAGCCGTTTTTGCTCGAACATTAAATGCCTCCAAATGGTATTTAATTAACTTCCCGGGGTGAAGAAACCCTTTTTGAGAACTCAGAGTGAGTAAATTGGCCATTTTCATGCACTTTTAACCATTCCATAAATCTTGTGTTTTGGGCCCCTGGAAGCATGAAAATCACTTTAAACATGCTAATTTTAGCTCTAACACTGATGATCCACCTACAAATGTGAACTGACGTTCAAAAATAAAACATTTGAAATGGACCATTTTCCACATTTCTGAAGCATGACGTAATGGGGGGGTGTTATCTCTTTTGTCGAAAATCAGCCGTTTTTGCTCTAACATTAAATGCCTCCAAATGGTATTTAATTAACTTCCCGGGGTGAAGAAACCCTTTTTGAGAACTCAGAGTGAGTAAATTGGCCATTTTCATGCACTTTTAACCATTCCATAAATCTTGTGTTTTGGGCCCCTGGAAGCATGAAAATCACTTTAAACATGCTAATTTTAGCTCTAACACTGATGATCCACCTACAAATGTGAACTGACGTTCAAAAATAAAACATTTGAAAACGGACCATTTTCCACATTTCTGAAGCATGACGTAATGGGGGGGTGTTATCTCTTTTGTCGAAAATCAGCCGTTTTTGCTCGAACATTAAATGCCTCCAAATGGTATTTAATTAACTTCCCGAGCCTCTGGAAGCATGAAAATCACTTTAAACATGCTAATTTTAGCTCTAACACTGATGATCCACCTACAAATGTGAACTGACGTTCAAAAATAAAACATTTGAAAACGGACCATTTTCCACATTTCTGAAGCATGACGTAATGGGGGGGTGTTATCTCTTTTGTCGAAAATCAGCCGTTTTTGCTCGAACATTAAATGCCTCCAAATGGTATTTAATTAACTTCCCGAGCCCCTGGAAGCATGAAAATCACTTTAAACATGCTAATTTTAGCTCTAACACTGATGATCCACCTACAAATGTGAACTGACGTTCAAAAATAAAACATTTGAAAACGGACCATTTTCCACATTTCTGAAGCATGACGTAATGGGGGGGTGTTATCTCTTTTGTCGAAAATCAGCCGTTTTTGCTCGAACATTAAATGCCTCCAAATGGTATTTAATTAACTTCCCGGAGTGAAGAAACCCTTTTTGAGAACTCAGAGTGAGTAAATTGGCCATTTTCATGCACTTTTAACCATTCCATAAATCTTGTGTTTTGGGCCCCTGGAAGCATGAAAATCACTTTAAACATGCTAATTTTAGCTCTAACACTGATGATCCACCTACAAATGTGAACTGACGTTCAAAAATAAAACATTTGAAAACGGACCATTTTCCACATTTCTGAAGCATGACGTAATGGGGGGGTGTTATCTCTTTTGTCGAAAATCAGCCGTTTTTGCTCGAACATTAAATGCCTCCAAATGGTATTTAATTAACTTCCCGGGGTGAAGAAACCCTTTTTGAGAACTCAGAGTGAGTAAATTGGCCATTTTCATGCACTTTTAACCATTCCATAAATCTTGTGTTTTGGGCCCCTGGAAGCATGAAAATCACTTTAAACATGCTAATTTTAGCTCTAACACTGATGATCCACCTACAAATGTGAACTGACGTTCAAAAATGAAACATTTGAAAACGGACCATTTTCCACATTTCTGAAGCATGACGTAATGGGGGGGTGTTATCTCTTTTGTCGAAAATCAGCCGTTTTTGCTCGAACATTAAATGCCTCCAAATGGTATTTAATTAACTTCCCGGGGTGAAGAAACCCTTTTTGAGAACTCAGAGTGAGTAAATTGGCCATTTTCATGCACTTTTAACCATTCCATAAATCTTGTGTTTTGGGCCCCTGGAAGCATGAAAATCACTTTAAACATGCTAATTTTAGCTCTAACACTGATGATCCACCTACAAATGTGAACTGACGTTCAAAAATAAAACATTTGAAAACGGACCATTTTCCACATTTCTGAAGCATGACGTAATGGGGGGGTGTTATCTCTTTTGTCGAAAATCAGCCGTTTTTGCTCTAACATTAAATGCCTCCAAATGGTATTTAATTAACTTCCCGGGGTGAAGAAACCCTTTTTGAGAACTCCGAGTGAGTAAATTGGCCATTTTCATGCACTTTTAACCATTCCATAAATCTTGTGTTTTGGGCCCCTGGAAGCATGAAAATCACTTTGAACATGCTAATTTTAGCTCTAACACTGATGATCCACCTACAAATGTGAACTGACGTTCAAAAATAAAACATTTGAAAACGGACCATTTTCCACATTTCTGAAGCATGACGTAATGGGGGGGTGTTATCTCTTTTGTCGAAAATCAGCCGTTTTTGCTCAAACATTAAATGCCTCCAAATGGTATTTAATTAACTTCCCGAGCCCCTGGAAGCATGAAAATCACTTTAAACATGCTAATTTTAGCTCTAACACTGATGATCCACCTACAAATGTGAACTGACGTTCAAAAATAAAACATTTGAAAACGGACCATTTTTGACATTTCTGAAGCATGACGTAATGGGGGGGTGTTATCTCTTAAGTGGAAAATCAGCCGTTTTTGCTCGAACATTAAATGCCTCCAAATGGTATTTATTTCACTTCCCGAGCCCCTGGAAGCATGAAAATCACTTTAAACATGCTAATTTTAGCTCTAACACTGATGATCCACCTACAAATGTGAACTGACGTTCAAAAATAAAACATTTGAAAACGGACCATTTTCCACATTTCTGAAGCATGACGTAATGGGGGGGTGTTATCTCTTTTGTCGAAAATCAGCCGTTTTTGCTCAAACATTAAATGCCTCCAAATGGTATTTATTTCACTTCCCGAGCCCCTGGAAGCATGAAAATCACTTTAAACATGCTAATTTTAGCTCTAACACTGATGATCCACCTACAAATGTGAACTGACGTCCAAAAATAAAACATTTGAAAACGGACCATTTTCCACATTTCTGAAGCATGACGTAATGGGGGGGTGTTATCTCTTTTGTCGAAAATCAGCCGTTTTTGCTCGAACATTAAATGCCTCCAAATGGTATTTAATTAACTTCCCGAGCCCCTGGAAGCATGAAAATCACTTTAAACATGCTAATTTTAGCTCTAACACTGATGATCCACCTACAAATGTGAACTGACGTTCAAAAATAAAAACATTTGAAAACGGACCATTTTCCACATTTCTGAAGCATGACGTAATGGGGGGGTGTTATCTCTTTTGTCGAAAATCAGCCGTTTTTGCTCGAACATTAAATGCCTCCAAATGGTATTTATTTCACTTCCCGAGCCCCTGGAAGCATGAAAATCACTTTAAACATGCTAATTTTAGCTCTAACACTGATGATCCACCTACAAATGTGAACTGACGTTCAAAAATAAAACATTTGAAAACGGACCATTTTCCACATTTCTGAAGCATGACGTAATGGGGGGGTGTTATCTCTTTTGTCGAAAATCAGCCGTTTTTGCTCAAACATTAAATGCCTCCAAATGGTATTTATTTCACTTCCCGAGCCCCTCTAAGCATGAAAATCACTTTAAACATGCTAATTTTAGCTCTAACACTGATGATCCACCTACAAATGTGAACTGACGTTCAAAAATAAAACATTTGAAAACGGACCATTTTCCACATTTCTGAAGCATGACGTAATGGGGGGGTGTTATCTCTTTTGTCGAAAATCAGCCGTTTTTGCTCGAACATTAAATGCCTCCAAATGGTATTTAATTAACTTCCCGGGGTGAAGAAACCCTTTTTGAGAACTCAGAGTGAGTAAATTGGCCATTTTCATGCACTTTTAACCATTCCATAAATCTTGTGTTTTGGGCCCCAAGAAGCATGAAAATCACTTTAAACATGCTAATTTTAGCTCTAACACTGATGATCCACCTACAAATGTGAACTGACGTTCAAAAATAAAACATTTGAAAACGGACCATTTTCCACATTTCTGAAGCATGACGTAATGGGGGGGTGTTATCTCTTTTGTCGAAAATCAGCCGTTTTTGCTCGAACATTAAATGCCTCCAAATGGTATTTATTTCACTTCCCGAGCCCCTGGAAGCATGAAAATCACTTTAAACATGCTAATTTTAGCTCTAACACTGATGATCCACCTACAAATGTGAACTGACGTTCAAAAATAAAACATTTGAAAACGGACCATTTTCCACATTTCTGAAGCATGACGTAATGGGGGGGTGTTATCTCTTTTGTCGAAAATCAGCCGTTTTTGCTCGAACATTAAATGCCTCCAAATGGTATTTAATTAACTTCCCGGGGTGAAGAAACCCTTTTTGAGAACTCAGAGTGAGTAAATTGGCCATTTTCATGCACTTTTAACCATTCCATAAATCTTGTGTTTTGGGCCCCTGGAAGCATGAAAATCACTTTAAACATGCTAATTTTAGCTCTAACACTGATGATCCACCTACAAATGTGAACTGACGTTCAAAAATAAAACATTTGAAAACGGACCATTTTCCACATTTCTGAAGCATGACGTAATGGGGGGGTGTTATCTCTTTTGTCGAAAATCAGCCGTTTTTGCTCTAACATTAAATGCCTCCAAATGGTATTTAATTAACTTCCCGGGGTGAAGAAACCCTTTTTGAGAACTCAGAGTGAGTAAATTGGCCATTTTCATGCACTTTTAACCATTCCATAAATCTTGTGTTTTGGGCCCCTGGAAGCATGAAAATCACTTTAAACATGCTAATTTTAGCTCTAACACTGATGATCCACCTACAAATGTGAACTGACGTTCAAAAATAAAACATTTGAAAACGGACCATTTTCCACATTTCTGAAGCATGACGTAATGGGGGGGTGTTATCTCTTTTGTCGAAAATCAGCCGTTTTTGCTCGAACATTAAATGCCTCCAAATGGTATTTAATTAACTTCCCGACCCCCTGGAAGCATGAAAATCACTTTAAACATGCTAATTTTAGCTCTAACACTGATGATCCACCTACAAATGTGAACTGACGTTCAAAAATAAAACATTTGAAAACGGACCATTTTCCACATTTCTGAAGCATGACGTAATGGGGGGGTGTTATCTCTTTTGTCGAAAATCAGCCGTTTTTGCTCGAACATTAAATGCCTCCAAATGGTATTTATTTAACTTCCCGAGCCCCTGGAAGCATGAAAATCACTTTAAACATGCTAATTTTAGCTCTAACACTGATGATCCACCTACAAATGTGAACTGACGTTCAAAAATAAAACATTTGAAAACGGACCATTTTCCACATTTCTGAAGCATGACGTAATGGGGGGGTGTTATCTCTTTTGTCGAAAATCAGCCGTTTTTGCTCGAACATTAAATGCCTCCAAATGGTATTTAATTAACTTCCCGGGGTGAAGAAACCCTTTTTGAGAACTCAGAGTGAGTAAATTGGCCATTTTCATGCACTTTTAACCATTCCATAAATCTTGTGTTTTGGGCCCCTGGAAGCATGAAAATCACTTTAAACATGCTAATTTTAGCTCTAACACTGATGATCTACCTACAAATGTGAACTGACGTTCAAAAATAAAACATTTGAAAACGGACCATTTTCCACATTTCTGAAGCATGACGTAATGGGGGGGTGTTATCTCTTTTGTCGAAAATCAGCCTTTTTTGCTCTAATATTAAATGCCTCCAAATGGTATTTAATTAACTTCCTGGGGTGAAGAAACCCTTTTTGAGAACTCAGAGTGAGTAAATTGGCCATTTTCATGCACTTTTAACCATTCCATAAATCTTGTGTTTTGGGCCCCTGGAAGCATGAAAATCACTTTAAACATGCTAATTTTAGCTCTAACACTAATGATCCACCTACAAATGTGAACTGACGTTCAAAAATAAAACATTTGAAAACGGACCATTTTCCACATTTCTGAAGCATGACGTAATGGGGGGTGTTATCTCTTTTGTCGAAAATCAGCCGTTTTTGCTCGAACATTAAATGCCTCCAAATGGTATTTAATTAACTTCCCGAGCCCCTGGAAGCATGAAAATCACTTTAAACATGCTAATTTTAGCTCTAACACTGATGATCCACCTACAAATGTGAACTGACGTTCAAAAATAAAACATTTGAAAACGGACCATTTTCCACATTTCTGAAGCATGACGTAATGCAGGGGTGTTATCTCTTTTGTCGAAAATCAGCCGTTTTTGCTCGAACATTAAATGCCTCCAAATGGTATTTAATTAACTTCCCGGGGTGAAGAAACCCTTTTTGAGAACTCAGAGTGAGTAAATTGGCCATTTTCATGCACTTTTAACCATTCCATAAATCTTGTGTTTTGGGCCCCTGGAAGCATGAAAATCACTTTAAACATGCTAATTTTAGCTCTAACACTGATGATCCACCTACAAATGTGAACTGACGTTCAAAAATAAAACATTTGAAATGGACCATTTTCCACATTTCTGAAGCATGACGTAATGGGGGGGTGTTATCTCTTTTGTCGAAAATCAGCCGTTTTTGCTCTAACATTAAATGCCTCCAAATGGTATTTAATTAACTTCCCGGGGTGAAGAAACCCTTTTTGAGAACTCAGAGTGAGTAAATTGGCCATTTTCATGCACTTTTAACCATTCCATAAATCTTGTGTTTTGGGCCCCTGGAAGCATGAAAATCACTTTAAACATGCTAATTTTAGCTCTAACACTGATGATCCACCTACAAATGTGAACTGACGTTCAAAAATAAAACATTTGAAAACGGACCATTTTCCACATTTCTGAAGCATGACGTAATGGGGGGGTGTTATCTCTTTTGTCGAAAATCAGCCGTTTTTGCTCGAACATTAAATGCCTCCAAATGGTATTTAATTAACTTCCCGAGCCCCTGGAAGCATGAAAATCACTTTAAACATGCTAATTTTAGCTCTAACACTGATGATCCACCTACAAATGTGAACTGACGTTCAAAAATAAAACATTTGAAAACGGACCATTTTCCACATTTCTGAAGCATGACGTAATGGGGGGGTGTTATCTCTTTTGTCGAAAATCAGCCGTTTTTGCTCGAACATTAAATGCCTCCAAATGGTATTTAATTAACTTCCCGGGGTGAAGAAACCCTTTTTGAGAACTCAGAGTGAGTAAATTGGCCATTTTCATGCACTTTTAACCATTCCATAAATCTTGTGTTTTGGGCCCCTGGAAGCATGAAAATCACTTTAAACATGCTAATTTTAGCTCTAACACTGATGATCCACCTACAAATGTGAACTGACGTTCAAAAATAAAACATTTGAAAACGGACCATTTTCCACATTTCTGAAGCATGACGTAATGGGGGGGTGTTATCTCTTTTGTCGAAAATCAGCCGTTTTTGCTCGAACATTAAATGCCTCCAAATGGTATTTAATTAACTTCCCGGGGTGAAGAAACCCTTTTTGAGAACTCAGAGTGAGTAAATTGGCCATTTTCATGCACTTTTAACCATTCCATAAATCTTGTGTTTTGGGCCCCTGGAAGCATGAAAATCACTTTAAACATGCTAATTTTAGCTCTAACACTGATGATCCACCTACAAATGTGAACTGACGTTCAAAAATAAAACATTTGAAAACGGACCATTTTCCACATTTCTGAAGCATGACGTAATAGGGGGGTGTTATCTCTTTTGTCGAAAATCAGCCGTTTTTGCTCGAACATTAAATGCCTCCAAATGGTATTTATTTAACTTCCCGAGCCCCTGGAAGCATGAAAATCACTTTAAACATGCTAATTTTAGCTCTAACACTGATGATCCACCTACAAATGTGAACTGACGTTTAAAAATAAAACATTTGAAAACGGACCATTTTCCACATTTCTGAAGCATGACGTAATGGGGGGGTGTTATCTCTTTTGTCGAAAATCAGCCGTTTTTGCTCGAACATTAAATGCCTCCAAATGGTATTTAATTAACTTCCCGGGGTGAAGAAAGCCTTTTTGAGAACTCAGAGTGAGTAAATTGGCCATTTTCATGCACTTTTAACCATTCCATAAATCTTGTGTTTTGGGCCCCTGGAAGCATGAAAATCACTTTAAACATGCTAATTTTAGCTCTAACACTGATGATCCACCTACAAATGTGAACTGACGTTCAAAAATAAAACATTTGAAAACGGACCATTTTCCACATTTCTGAAGCATGACGTAATGGGGGGGTGTTATCTCTTTTGTCGAAAATCAGCCGTTTTTGCTCTAACATTAAATGCCTCCAAATGGTATTTAATTAACTTCCCGGGGTGAAGAAACCCTTTTTGAGAACTCAGAGTGAGTAAATTGGCCATTTTCATGCACTTTTAACCATTCCATAAATCTTGTGTTTTGGGCCCCTGGAAGCATGAAAATCACTTTAAACATGCTAATTTTAGCTCTAACACTGATGATCCACCTACAAATGTGAACTGACGTTCAAAAATAAAACATTTGAAAACGGACCATTTTCCACATTTCTGAAGCATGACGTAATGGGGGGGTGTTATCTCTTTTGTCGAAAATCAGCCGTTTTTGCTCGAACATTAAATGCCTCCAAATGGTATTTAATTAACTTCCCGAGCCCCTGGAAGCATGAAAATCACTTCAAACATGCTAATTTTAGCTCTAACACTGATGATCCACCTACAAATGTGAACTGACGTTCAAAAATAAAACATTTGAAAACGGACCATTTTCCACATTTCTGAAGCATGACGTAATGGGGGGGTGTTATCTCTTTTGTCGAAAATCTGCCGTTTTTGCTCGAACATTAAATGCCTCCAAATGGTATTTAATTAACTTCCCGGGGTGAAGAAACCCTTTTTGAGAACTCAGAGTGAGTAAATTGGCCATTTTCATGCACTTTTAACCATTCCATAAATCTTGTGTTTTGGGCCCCTGTAAGCATGAAAATCACTTTAAACATGCTAATTTTAGCTCTAACACTGATGATCCACCTACAAATGTGAACTGACGTTCAAAAATAAAACATTTGAAAACGGACCATTTTCCACATTTCTGAAGCATGACGTAATGGGGGGGTGTTATCTCTTTTGTCGAAAATCAGCCGTTTTTGCTCAAACATTAAATGCCTCCAAATGGTATTTATTTCACTTCCCGAGCCCCTGGAAGCATGAAAATCACTTTAAACATGCTAATTTTAGCTCTAACACTGATCATCCACCTACAAATGTGAACTGACGTTCAAAAATAAAACATTTGAAAACGGACCATTTTCCACATTTCTGAAGCATGACGTAATGGGGGGGTGTTATCTCTTTTGTCGAAAATCAGCCGTTTTTGCTCGAACATTAAATGCCTCCAAATGGTATTTAATTAACTTCCCGGGGTGAAGAAACCCTTTTTGAGAACTCAGAGTGAGTAAATTGGCCATTTTCATGCACTTTTAACCATTCCATAAATCTTGTGTTTTGGGCCCCTGGAAGCATGAAAATCACTTTAAACATGCTAATTTTAGCTCTAACACTGATGATCCACCTACAAATGTGAACTGACGTTCAAAAATAAAACATTTGAAAACGGACCATTTTCCACATTTCTGAAGCATGACGTAATGGGGGGTGTTATCTCTTTTGTCGAAAATCAGCCGTTTTTGCTCGAACATTAAATGCCTCCAAATGGTATTTAATTAACTTCCCGAGCCCCTGGAAGCATGAAAATCACTTTAAACATGCTAATTTTAGCTCTAACACTGATGATCCACCTACAAATGTGAACTGACGTTCAAAAATAAAACATTTGAAAACGGACCATTTTCCACATTTCTGAAGCATGACGTAATGGGGGGGTGTTATCTGTTTTGTCGAAAATCAGCCGTTTTTGCTCGAACATTAAATGCCTCCAAATGGTATTTAATTAACTTCCCGAGCCCCTGGAAGCATGAAAATCACTTTAAACATGCTAATTTTAGCTCTAACACTGATGATCCACCTACAAATGTGAACTGACGTTCAAAAATAAAACATTTGAAAACGGACCATTTTCCACATTTCTGAAGCATGACGTAATGGGGGGGTGTTATCTCTTTTGTCGAAAATCAGCCGTTTTTGCTCGAACATTAAATGCCTCTAAATGGTATTTAATTAACTTCCCGAGCCCCTGGAAGCATGAAAATCACTTTAAACATGCTAATTTTAGCTCTAACACTGATGATCCACCTACAAATGTGAACTGACGTTCAAAAATAAAACATTTGAAAACGGACCATTTTCCACATTTCTGAAGCATGATGTAATGGGGGGGTGTTATCTCTTTTGTCGAAAATCAGCAGTTTTTGCTCGAACATTAAATGCCTCCAAATGGTATTTAATTAACTTCCCGAGCCCCTGGAAGCATGAAAATCACTTTAAACATGCTAATTTTAGCTCTAACACTGATGATCCACCTACAAATGTGAACTGACGTTCAAAAATAAAACATTTGAAAACGGACCATTTTCCACATTTCTGAAGCATGACGTAATGGGGGGGTGTTATCTCTTTTGTCGAAAATCAGCCGTTTTTGCTCGAACATTAAATGCCTCCAAATGGTATTTAATTAACTTCCCGGGGTGAAGAAACCCTTTTTGAGAACTCAGAGTGAGTAAATTGGCCATTTTCATGCACTTTTAACCATTCCATAAATCTTGTGTTTTGGGCCCCTGGAAGCATGAAAATCACTTTAAACATGCTAATTTTAGCTCTAACACTGATGATCCACCTACAAATGTGAACTGACGTTCAAAAAAAAAACATTTGAAAACGGACCATTTTCCACATTTCTGAAGCATGACGTAATGGGGGGTGTTATCTCTTTTGTCGAAAATCAGCCTTTTTTGCTCTAACATTAAATGCCTCCAAATGGTATTTAATTAACTTCCCGAGCCCCTGGAAGCATGAAAATCACTTTAAACATGCTAATTTTAGCTCTAACACTGATGATCCACCTACAAATGTGAACTGACGTTCAAAAATAAAACATTTGAAAACGGACCATTTTCCACATTTCTGAAGCATGACGTAATGGGGGGGTGTTATCTCTTTTGTCGAAAATCAGCCGTTTTTGCTCTAACATTAAATGCCTCCAAATGGTATTTAATTAACTTCCCGGGGTGAAGAAACCCTTTTTGAGAACTCAGAGTGAGTAAATTGGCCATTTTCATGCACTTTTAACCATTCCATAAATCTTGTGTTTTGGGCCCCTGGAAGCATGAAAATCACTTTAAACATGCTAATTTTAGCTCTAACACTGATGATCCACCTACAAATGTGAACTGACGTTCAAAAATAAAACATTTGAAAACGGACCATTTTCCACATTTCTGAAGCATGACATAATGGGGGGGTGTTATCTCTTTTGTCGAAAATCAGCCGTTTTTGCTCGAACATTAAATGCCTCCAAATGGTATTTATTTCACTTCCCGAGCCCCTGGAAGCATGAAAATCACTTTAAACATGCTAATTTTAGCTCTAACACTGATGATCCACCTACAAATGTGAACTGACGTTCAAAAATAAAACATTTGAAAACGGACCATTTTCCACATTTCTGAAGCATGACGTAATGGGGGGTGTTATCTCTTTTGTCGAAAATCAGCCTTTTTTGCTCGAACATTAAATGCCTCCAAATGGTATTTAATTAACTTCCCGGGGTGAAGAAACCCTTTTTGAGAACTCAGAGTGAGTAAATTGGCCATTTTCATGCACTTTTAACCATTCCATAAATCTTGTGTTTTGGGCCCCAAGAAGCATGAAAATCACTTTAAACATGCTAATTTTAGCTCTAACACTGATGATCCACCTACAAATGTGAACTGACGTTCAAAAATAAAACATTTGAAAACGGACCATTTTCCACATTTCTGAAGCATGACGTAATGGGGGGGTGTTATCTCTTTTGTCGAAAATCAGCCGTTTTTGCTCGAACATTAAATGCCTCCAAATGGTATTTATTTCACTTCCCGAGCCCCTGGAAGCATGAAAATCACTTTAAACATGCTAATTTTAGCTCTAACACTGATGATCCACCTACAAATGTGAACTGACGTTCAAAAATAAAACATTTGAAAACGGACCATTTTCCACATTTCTGAAGCATGACGTAATGGGGGGGTGTTATCTCTTTTGTCGAAAATCAGCCGTTTTTTCTCGAACATTAAATGCCTCCAAATGGTATTTAATTAACTTCCCGGGGTGAAGAAACCCTTTTTGAGAACTCAGAGTGAGTAAATTGGCCATTTTCATGCACTTTTAACCATTCCATAAATCTTGTGTTTTGGGCCCCTGGAAGCATGAAAATCACTTTAAACATGCTAATTTTAGCTCTAACACTGATGATCCACCTACAAATGTGAACTGACGTTCAAAAATAAAACATTTGAAAACGGACCATTTTCCACATTTCTGAAGCATGACGTAATGGGGGGGTGTTATCTCTTTTGTCGAAAATCAGCCGTTTTTGCTCTACATTAAATGCCTCCAAATGGTATTTAATTAACTTCCCGGGGTGAAGAAACCCTTTTTGAGAACTCAGAGTGAGTAAATTGGCCATTTTCATGCACTTTTAACCATTCCATAAATCTTGTGTTTTGGGCCCCTGGAAGCATGAAAATCACTTTAAACATGCTAATTTTAGCTCTAACACTGATGATCCACCTACAAATGTGAACTGACGTTCAAAAATAAAACATTTGAAAACGGACCATTTTCCACATTTCTGAAGCATGACGTAATGGGGGGCTGTTATCTCTTTTGTCGAAAATCAGCCGTTTTTGCTCGAACATTAAATGCCTCCAAATGGTATTTAATTAACTTCCCGAGCCCCTGGAAGCATGAAAATCACTTTAAACATGCTAATTTTAGCTCTAACACTGATGATCCACCTACAAAGGTGAACTGACGTTCAAAAATAAAACATTTGAAAACGGACCATTTTCCACATTTCTGAAGCATGACGTAATGGGGGGGTGTTATCTCTTTTGTCGAAAATCAGCCGTTTTTGCTCGAACATTAAATGCCTCCAAATGGTATTTATTTCACTTCCCGAGCCCCTGGAAGCATGAAAATCACTTTAAACACGCTAATTTTAGCTCTAACACTGATGATCCACCTACAAATGTGAACTGACGTTCAAAAATAAAACATTTGAAAACTGACCATTTTCCACATTTCTGAAGCATGACGTAATGGGGGGGTGTTATCTCTTTTGTCGAAAATCAGCCGTTTTTGCTCGAACATTAAATGCCTCCAAATGGTATTTAATTAACTTCCCGGGGTGAAGAAACCCTTTTTGAGAACTCAGAGTGAGTAAATTGGCCATTTTCATGCACTTTTAACCATTCCATAAATCTTGTGTTTTGGGCCCCTGGAAGCATGAAAATCACTTTAAACATGCTAATTTTAGCTCTAACACTGATGATCCACCTACAAATGTGAACTGACGTTCAAAAATAAAACATTTGAAAACGGACCATTTTCCACATTTCTGAAGCATGACGTAATGGGGGGGTGTTATCTCTTTTGTCGAAAATCAGCCGTTTTTGCTCTAACATTAAATGCCTCCAAATGGTATTTAATTAACTTCCCGGGGTGAAGAAACCCTTTTTGAGAACTCAGAGTGAGTAAATTGGCCATTTTCATGCACTTTTAACCATTCCATAAATCTTGTGTTTTGGGCCCCTGGAAGCATGAAAATCACTTTAAACATGCTAATTTTAGCTCTAACACTGATGATCCACCTACAAATGTGAACTGACGTTCAAAAATAAAACATTTGAAAACGGACCATTTTCCACATTTCTGAAGCATGACGTAATGGGGGGGTGTTATCTCTTTTGTCGAAAATCAGCCGTTTTTGCTCGAACATTAAATGCCTCCAAATGGTATTTAATTAACTTCCCGACCCCCTGGAAGCATGAAAATCACTTTAAACATGCTAATTTTAGCTCTAACACTGATGATCCACCTACAAATGTGAACTGACGTTCAAAAATAAAACATTTGAAAACGGACCATTTTCCACATTTCTGAAGCATGACGTAATGGGGGGGTGTTATCTCTTTTGTCGAAAATCAGCCGTTTTTGCTCGAACATTAAATGCCTCCAAATGGTATTTAATTAACTTCCCGGGGTGAAGAAACCCTTTTTGAGAACTCAGAGTGAGTAAATTGGCCATTTTCATGCACTTTTAACCATTCCATAAATCTTGTGTTTTGGGCCCCTGGAAGCATGAAAATCACTTTAAACATGCTAATTTTAGCTCTAACACTGATGATCCACCTACAAATGTGAACTGACGTTCAAAAATAAAACATTTGAAAACGGACCATTTTCCACATTTCTGAAGCATGACGTAATGGGGGGGTGTTATCTCTTTTGTCGAAAATCAGCCGTTTTTGCTCTAACATTAAATGCCTCCAAATGGTATTTAATTAACTTCCCGGGGTGAAGAAACCCTTTTTGAGAACTCAGAGTGAGTAAATTGGCCATTTTCATGCACTTTTAACCATTCCATAAATCTTGTGTTTTGGGCCCCTGGAAGCATGAAAATCACTTTAAACATGCTAATTTTAGCTCTAACACTGATGATCCACCTACAAATGTGAACTGACGTTCAAAAATAAAACATTTGAAAACGGACCATTTTCCACATTTCTGAAGCATGACGTAATGGGGGGGTGTTATCTCTTTTGTCGAAAATCAGCCGTTTTTGCTCGAACATTAAATGCCTCCAAATGGTATTTAATTAACTTCCCGAGCCCCTGGAAGCATGAAAATCACTTTAAACATGCTAATTTTAGCTCTAACACTGATGATCCACCTACAAATGTGAACTGACGTTCAAAAATAAAACATTTGAAAACGGACCATTTTCCACATTTCTGAAGCATGACGTAATGGGGGGGTGTTATCTCTTTTGTCGAAAATCAGCCATTTTTGCTCGAACATTAAATGCCTCCAAATGGTATTTAATTAACTTCCCGAGCCCCTGGAAGCATGAAAATCACTTTAAACATGCTAATTTTGGCTCTAACACTGATGATCCACCTACAAATGTGAACTGACGTTCAAAAATAAAACATTTGAAAACGGACCATTTTCCACATTTCTGAAGCATGACGTAATGGGGGGGTGTTATCTCTTTTGTCGAAAATCAGCCGTTTTTGCTCGAACATTAAATGCCTCCAAATGGTATTTAATTAACTTCCCGAGCCCCTGGAAGCATGAAAATCACTTTAAACATGCTAATTTTAGCTCTAACACTGATGATCCACCTACAAATGTGAACTGACGTTCAAAAATAAAACATTTGAAAACGGACCATTTTCCACATTTCTGAAGCATGACGTAATGGGGGGGTGTTATCTCTTTTGTCGAAAATCAGCCGTTTTTGCTCGAACATTAAATGCCTCCAAATGGTATTTAATTAACTTCCCGGGGTGAAGAAACCCTTTTTGAGAACTCAGAGTGAGTAAATTGGCCATTTTCATGCACTTTTAACCATTCCATAAATCTTGTGTTTTGGGCCCCTGGAAGCATGAAAATCACTTTAAACATGCTAATTTTAGCTCTAACACTGATGATCCACCTACAAATGTGAACTGACGTTCAAAAATAAAACATTTGAAAACGGACCATTTTCCACATTTCTGAAGCATGACGTAATGGGGGGGTGTTATCTCTTTTGTCGAAAATCTGCTGTTTTTGCTCGAACATTAAATGCCTCCAAATGGTATTTAATTAACTTCCCGGGGTGAAGAAACCCTTTTTGAGAACTCAGAGTGAGTAAATTGGCCATTTTCATGCACTTTTAACCATTCCATAAATCTTGTGTTTTGGGCCCCTGGAAGCATGAAAATCACTTTAAACATGCTAATTTTAGCTCTAACACTGATGATCCACCTACAAATGTGAACTGACGTTCAAAAATAAAACATTTGAAAACGGACCATTTTCCACATTTCTGAAGCATGACGTAATGGGGGGGTGTTATCTCTTTTGTCGAAAATCAGCCGTTTTTGCTCTAACATTAAATGCCTCCAAATGGTATTTATTTAACTTCCCGAGCCCCTGGAAGCATGAAAATCACTTTAAACATGCTAATTTTAGCTCTAACACTGATGATCCACCTACAAATGTGAACTGACGTTCAAAAATAAAACATTTGAAAACGGACCATTTTCCACATTTCTGAAGCATGACGTAATGGGGGGGTGTTATCTCTTTTGTCGAAAATCAGCCGTTTTTGCTCGAACATTAAATGCCTCCAAATGGTATTTAATTAACTTCCCGGGGTGAAGAAACCCTTTTTGAGAACTCAGAGTGAGTAAATTGGCCATTTTCATGCACTTTTAACCATTCCATAAATCTTGTGTTTTGGGCCCCTGGAAGCATGAAAATCACTTTAAACATGCTAATTTTAGCTCTAACACTGATGATCCACCTACAAATGTGAACTGACGTTCAAAAAAAAAACATTTGAAAACGGACCATTTTCCACATTTCTGAAGCATGACGTAATGGGGGGTGTTATCTCTTTTGTCGAAAATCAGCCTTTTTTGCTCTAACATTAAATGCCTCCAAATGGTATTTAATTAACTTCCCGAGCCCCTGGAAGCATGAAAATCACTTTAAACATGCTAATTTTAGCTCTAACACTGATGATCCACCTACAAATGTGAACTGACGTTCAAAAATAAAACATTTGAAAACGGACCATTTTCCACATTTCTGAAGCATGACGTAATGGGGGGGTGTTATCTCTTTTGTCGAAAATCAGCCGTTTTTGCTCTAACATTAAATGCCTCCAAATGGTATTTAATTAACTTCCCGGGGTGAAGAAACCCTTTTTGAGAACTCAGAGTGAGTAAATTGGCCATTTTCATGCACTTTTAACCATTCCATAAATCTTGTGTTTTGGGCCCCTGGAAGCATGAAAATCACTTTAAACATGCTAATTTTAGCTCTAACACTGATGATCCACCTACAAATGTGAACTGACGTTCAAAAATAAAACATTTGAAAACGGACCATTTTCCACATTTCTGAAGCATGACATAATGGGGGGGTGTTATCTCTTTTGTCGAAAATCAGCCGTTTTTGCTCGAACATTAAATGCCTCCAAATGGTATTTATTTCACTTCCCGAGCCCCTGGAAGCATGAAAATCACTTTAAACATGCTAATTTTAGCTCTAACACTGATGATCCACCTACAAATGTGAACTGACGTTCAAAAATAAAACATTTGAAAACGGACCATTTTCCACATTTCTGAAGCATGACGTAATGGGGGGGTGTTATCTCTTTTGTCGAAAATCAGCCTTTTTTGCTCGAACATTAAATGCCTCCAAATGGTATTTAATTAACTTCCCGGGGTGAAGAAACCCTTTTTGAGAACTCAGAGTGAGTAAATTGGCCATTTTCATGCACTTTTAACCATTCCATAAATCTTGTGTTTTGGGCCCCAAGAAGCATGAAAATCACTTTAAACATGCTAATTTTAGCTCTAACACTGATGATCCACCTACAAATGTGAACTGACGTTCAAAAATAAAACATTTGAAAACGGACCATTTTCCACATTTCTGAAGCATGACGTAATGGGGGGGTGTTATCTCTTTTGTCGAAAATCAGCCGTTTTTGCTCGAACATTAAATGCCTCCAAATGGTATTTATTTCACTTCCCGAGCCCCTGGAAGCATGAAAATCACTTTAAACATGCTAATTTTAGCTCTAACACTGATGATCCACCTACAAATGTGAACTGACGTTCAAAAATAAAACATTTGAAAACGGACCATTTTCCACATTTCTGAAGCATGACGTAATGGGGGGGTGTTATCTCTTTTGTCGAAAATCAGCCGTTTTTGCTCGAACATTAAATGCCTCCAAATGGTATTTAATTAACTTCCCGGGGTGAAGAAACCCTTTTTGAGAACTCAGAGTGAGTAAATTGGCCATTTTCATGCACTTTTAACCATTCCATAAATCTTGTGTTTTGGGCCCCTGGAAGCATGAAAATCACTTTAAACATGCTAATTTTAGCTCTAACACTGATGATCCACCTACAAATGTGAACTGACGTTCAAAAATAAAACATTTGAAAACGGACTATTTTCCACATTTCTGAAGCATGACGTAATGGGGGGGTGTTATCTCTTTTGTCGAAAATCAGCCGTTTTTGCTCTAACATTAAATGCCTCCAAATGGTATTTAATTAACTTCCCGGGGTGAAGAAACCCTTTTTGAGAACTCAGAGTGAGTAAATTGGCCATTTTCATGCACTTTTAACCATTCCATAAATCTTGTGTTTTGGGCCCCTGGAAGCATGAAAATCACTTTAAACATGCTAATTTTAGCTCTAACACTGATGATCCACCTACAAATGTGAACTGACGTTCAAAAATAAAACATTTGAAAACGGACCATTTTCCACATTTCTGAAGCATGACGTAATGGGGGGCTGTTATCTCTTTTGTCGAAAATCAGCCATTTTTGCTCGAACATTAAATGCCTCCAAATGGTATTTATTTCACTTCCCGAGCCCCTGGAAGCATGAAAATCACTTTAAACATGCTAATTTTAGCTCTAACACTGATGATCCACCTACAAATGTGAACTGACGTTCAAAAATAAAACATTTGAAAACGGACCATTTTCCACATTTCTGAAGCATGACGTAATGGGGGGGTGTTATCTCTTTTGTCGAAAATCAGCCGTTTTTGCTCGAACATTAAATGCCTCCAAATGGTATTTAATTAACTTCCCAGGGTGAAGAAACCCTTTTTGAGAACTCAGAGTGAGTAAATTGGCCATTTTCATGCACTTTTAACCATTCCATAAATCTTGTGTTTTGGGCCCCTGGAAGCATGAAAATCACTTTAAACATGCTAATTTTAGCTCTAACACTGATGATCCACCTACAAATGTGAACTGACGTTCAAAAATAAAACATTTGAAAACGGACCATTTTCCACATTTCTGAAGCATGACGTAATGGGGGGGTGTTATCTCTTTTGTCGAAAATCAGCCGTTTTTGCTCTAACATTAAATGCCTCCAAATGGTATTTAATTAACTTCCCGGGGTGAAGAAACCCTTTTTGAGAACTCAGAGTGAGTAAATTGGCCATTTTCATGCACTTTTAACCATTCCATAAATCTTGTGTTTTGGGCCCCTGGAAGCATGAAAATCACTTTAAACATGCTAATTTTAGCTCTAACACTGATGATCCACCTACAAATGTGAACTGACGTTCAAAAATAAAACATTTGAAAACGGACCATTTTCCACATTTCTGAAGCATGACGTAATGGGGGGGTGTTATCTCTTTTGTCGAAAATCAGCCGTTTTTGCTTGAACATTAAATGCCTCCAAATGGTATTTAATTAACTTCCCGAGCCCCTGGAAGCATGAAAATCACTTTAAACATGCTAATTTTAGCTCTAACACTGATGATCCACCTACAAATGTGAACTGACGTTCAAAAATAAAGTATTTGAAAACGGACCATTTTCCACATTTCTGAAGCATGACGTAATGGGGGGGTGTTATCTCTTTTGTCGAAAATCAGCCGTTTTTGCTCGAACATTAAATGCCTCCAAATGGTATTTAATTAACTTCCCGACCCCCTGGAAGCATGAAAATCACTTTAAACATGCTAATTTTAGCTCTAACACTGATGATCCACCTACAAATGTGAACTGACGTTCAAAAATAAAACATTTGAAAACGGACCATTTTCCACATTTCTGAAGCATGACGTAATGGGGGGGTGTTATCTCTTTTGTCGAAAATCAGCCGTTTTTGCTCGAACATTAAATGCCTCCAAATGGTATTTAATTAACTTCCCGGGGTGAAGAAACCCTTTTTGAGAACTCAGAGTGAGTAAATTGGCCATTTTCATGCACTTTTAACCATTCCATAAATCTTGTGTTTTGGGCCCCTGGAAGCATGAAAATCACTTTAAACATGCTAATTTTAGCTCTAACACTGATGATCCACCTACAAATGTGAACTGACGTTCAAAAATAAAACATTTGAAAACGGACCATTTTCCACATTTCTGAAGCATGACGTAATGGGGGGGTGTTATCTCTTTTGTCGAAAATCAGCCGTTTTTGCTCTAACATTAAATGCCTCCAAATGGTATTTAATTAACTTCCCGGGGTGAAGAAACCCTTTTTGAGAACTCAGAGTGAGTAAATTGGCCATTTTCATGCACTTTTAACCATTCCATAAATCTTGTGTTTTGGGCCCCTTGAAGCATGAAAATCACTTTAAACATGCTAATTTTAGCTCTAACACTGATGATCCACCTACAAATGTGAACTGACGTTCAAAAATAAAACATTTGAAAACGGACCATTTTCCACATTTCTGAAGCATGACGTAATGGGGGGGTGTTATCTCTTTTGTCGAAAATCAGCCGTTTTTGCTCGAACATTAAATGCCTCCAAATGGTATTTAATTAACTTCCCGAGCCCCTGGAAGCATGAAAATCACTTTAAACATGCTAATTTTAGCTCTAACACTGATGATCCACCTACAAATGTGAACTGACGTTCAAAAATAAAACATTTGAAAACGGACCATTTTCCACATTTCTGAAGCATGACGTAATGGGGGGGTGTTATCTCTTTTGTCGAAAATCAGCCATTTTTGCTCGAACATTAAATGCCTCCAAATGGTATTTAATTAACTTCCCGAGCCCCTGGAAGCATGAAAATCACTTTAAACATGCTAATTTTGGCTCTAACACTGATGATCCACCTACAAATGTGAACTGACGTTCAAAAATAAAACATTTGAAAACAGACCATTTTCCACATTTCTGAAGCATGACGTAATGGGGGGGTGTTATCTCTTTTGTCGAAAATCAGCCGTTTTTGCTCGAACATTAAATGCCTCCAAATGGTATTTAATTAACTTCCCGAGCCCCTGGAAGCATGAAAATCACTTTAAACATGCTAATTTTAGCTCTAACACTGATGATCCACCTACAAATGTGAACTGACGTTCAAAAATAAAACATTTGAAAACGGACCATTTTCCACATTTCTGAAGCATGACGTAATGGGGGGGTGTTATCTCTTTTGTCGAAAATCAGCCGTTTTTGCTCGAACATTAAATGCCTCCAAATGGTATTTAATTAACTTCCGGGGGTGAAGAAACCCTTTTTGAGAACTCAGAGTGAGTAAATTGGCCATTTTCATGCACTTTTAACCATTCCATAAATCTTGTGTTTTGGGCCCCTGGAAGCATGAAAATCACTTTAAACATGCTAATTTTAGCTCTAACACTGATGATCCACCTACAAATGTGAACTGACGTTCAAAAATAAAACATTTGAAAACGGACCATTTTCCACATTTCTGAAGCATGACGTAATGGGGGGGTGTTATCTCTTTTGTCGAAAATCTGCCGTTTTTGCTCGAACATTAAATGCCTCCAAATGGTATTTAATTAACTTCCCGGGGTGAAGAAACCCTTTTTGAGAACTCAGAGTGAGTAAATTGGCCATTTTCATGCACTTTTAACCATTCCATAAATCTTGTGTTTTGGGCCCCTGGAAGCATGAAAATCACTTTAAACATGCTAATTTTAGCTCTAACACTGATGATCCACCTACAAATGTGAACTGACGTTCAAAAATAAAACATTTGAAAACGGACCATTTTCCACATTTCTGAAGTATGACGTAATGGGGGGGTGTTATCTCTTTTGTCGAAAATCAGCCGTTTTTGCTCTAACATTAAATGCCTCCAAATGGTATTTATTTAACTTCCCGAGCCCCTGGAAGCATGAAAATCACTTTAAACATGCTAATTTTAGCTCTAACACTGATGATCCACCTACAAATGTGAACTGACGTTCAAAAATAAAACATTTGAAAACGGACCATTTTCCACATTTCTGAAGCATGACGTAATGGGGGGGTGTTATCTCTTTTGTCGAAAATCAGCCGTTTTTGCTCGAACATTAAATGCCTCCAAATGGTATTTAATTAACTTCCCGGGGTGAAGAAACCCCTTTTGAGAACTCAGAGTGAGTAAATTGGCCATTTTCATGCACTTTTAACCATTCCATAAATCTTGTGTTTTGGGCCCCTGGAAGCATGAAAATCACTTTAAACATGCTAATTTTAGCTCTAACACTGATGATCCACCTACAAATGTGAACTGACGTTCAAAAATAAAACATTTGAAAACGGACCATTTTCCACATTTCTGAAGCATGACGTAATGGGGGGGTGTTATCTCTTTTGTCGAAAATCAGCCGTTTTTGCTCTAACATTAAATGCCTCCAAATGGTATTTAATTAACTTCCCGGGGTGAAGAAACCCTTTTTGAGAACTCAGAGTGAGTAAATTGGCCATTTTCATGCACTTTTAACCATTCCATAAATCTTGTGTTTTGGGCCCCTGGAAGCATGAAAATCACTTTAAACATGCTAATTTTAGCTCTAACACTGATGATCCACCTACAAATGTGAACTGACGTTCAAAAATAAAACATTTGAAAACGGACCATTTTCCACATTTCTGAAGCATGACGTAATGGGGGGGTGTTATCTCTTTTGTCGAAAATCAGCCGTTTTTGCTCGAACATTAAATGCCTCCAAATGGTATTTAATTAACTTCCCGAGCCCCTGGAAGCATGAAAATCACTTTAAACATGCTAATTTTAGCTCTAACACTGATGATCCACCTACAAATGTGAACTGACGTTCAAAAATAAAACATTTGAAAACGGACCATTTTCCACATTTCTGAAGCATGACGTAATGGGGGGGTGTTATCTCTTTTGTCGAAAATCAGCCGTTTTTGCTCGAACATTAAATGCCTCCAAATGGTATTTAATTAACTTCCCGAGCCCCTGGAAGCATGAAAATCACTTTAAACATGCTAATTTTAGCTCTAACACTGATGATCCACCTACAAATGTGAACTGACGTTCAAAAATAAAACATTTGAAAACGGACCATTTTCCACATTTCTGAAGCATGACGTAATGGGGGGGTGTTATCTCTTTTGTCGAAAATCAGCCGTTTTTGCTCGAACATTAAATGCCTCCAAATGGTATTTAATTAACTTCCCGAGCCCCTGGAAGCATGAAAATCACTTTAAACATGCTAATTTTAGCTCTAACACTGATGATCCACCTACAAATGTGAACTGACGTTCAAAAATAAAACATTTGAAAACGGACCATTTTCCACATTTCTGAAGCATGACGTAATGGGGGGGTGTTATCTCTTTTGTCGAAAATCAGCCGTTTTTGCTCGAACATTAAATGCCTCCAAATGGTATTTAATTAACTTCCCGAGCCCCTGGAAGCATGAAAATCACTTTAAACATGCTAATTTTAGCTCTAACACTGATGATCCACCTACAAATGTGAACTGACGTTCAAAAATAAAACATTTGAAAACGGACCATTTTCCACATTTCTGAAGCATGACGTAATGGGGGGGTGTTATCTCTTTTGTCGAAAATCAGCCGTTTTTGCTCGAACATTAAATGCCTCCAAATGGTATTTAATTTACTTCCCGAGCCCCTGGAAGCATGAAAATCACTTTAAACATTCTAATTTTAGCTCTAACACTGATGATCCACCTACAAATGTGAACTGACGTTCAAAAATAAAACATTTGAAAACGGACCATTTTCCACATTTCTGAAGCATGACGTAATGGGGGGGTGTTATCTCTTTTGTCGAAAATCAGCCGTTTTTGCTCGAACATTAAATGCCTCCAAATGGTATTTAATTAACTTCCCGGGGTGAAGAAACCCTTTTTGAGAACTCAGAGTGAGTAAATTGGCCATTTTCATGCACTTTTAACCATTCCATAAATCTTGTGTTTTGGGCCCCTGGAAGCATGAAAATCACTTTAAACATGCTAATTTTAGCTCTAACACTGATGATCCACCTACAAATGTGAACTGACGTTCAAAAATAAAACATTTGAAAACGGACCATTTTCCACATTTCTGAAGCATGACGTAATGGGGGGGTGTTATCTCTTTTGTCGAAAATCAGCCGTTTTTGCTCTAACATTAAATGCCTCCAAATGGTATTTAATTAACTTCCCGGGGTGAAGAAACCCTTTTTGAGAACTCAGAGTGAGTAAATTGGCCATTTTCATGCACTTTTAACCATTCCATAAATCTTGTGTTTTGGGCCCCTGGAAGCATGAAAATCACTTTAAACATGCTAATTTTAGCTCTAACACTGATGATCCACCTACAAATGTGAACTGACGTTCAAAAATAAAACATTTGAAAACGGACCATTTTCCACATTTCTGAAGCATGACGTAATGGGGGGGTGTTATCTCTTTTGTCGAAAATCAGCCGTTTTTGCTCGAACATTAAATGCCTCCAAATGGTATTTAATTAACTTCCCGAGCCCCTGGAAGCATGAAAATCACTTTAAACATGCTAATTTTAGCTCTAACACTGATGATCCACCTACAAATGTGAACTGACGTTCAAAAATAAAACATTTGAAAACGGACCATTTTCCACATTTCTGAAGCATGACGTAATGGGGGGGTGTTATCTCTTTTGTCGAAAATCAGCCGTTTTTGCTCGAACATTAAATGCCTCCAAATGGTATTTAATTAACTTCCCGGGGTGAAGAAACCCTTTTTGAGAACTCAGAGTGAGTAAATTGGCCATTTTCATGCACTTTTAACCATTCCATAAATCTTGTGTTTTGGGCCCCTGGAAGCATGAAAATCACTTTAAACATGCTAATTTTAGCTCTAACACTGATGATCCACCTACAAATGCGAACTGACGTTCAAAAATAAAACATTTGAAAACGGACCATTTTCCACATTTCTGAAGCATGACGTAATGGGGGGGTGTTATCTCTTTTGTCGAAAATCAGCCGTTTTTGCTCTAACATTAAATGCCTCCAAATGGTATTTAATTAACTTCCCGGGGTGAAGAAACCCTTTTTGAGAACTCAGAGTGAGTAAATTGGCCATTTTCATGCACTTTTAACCATTCCATAAATCTTGTGTTTTGGGCCCCTGGAAGCATGAAAATCACTTTAAACATGCTAATTTTAGCTCTAACACTGATGATCCACCTACAAATGTGAACTGACGTTCATAAAATAAAACATTTGAAAACGGACCATTTTCCACATTTCTGAAGCATGACGTAATGGGGGGTGTTATCTCTTTTGTCGAAAATCAGCCGTTTTTGCTCGAACATTAAATGCCTCCAAATGGTATTTAATTAACTTCCCGAGCCCCTGGAAGCATGAAAATCACTTTAAACATGCTAATTTTAGCTCTAACACTGATGATCCACCTACAAATGTGAACTGACTTTCAAAAATAAAACATTTGAAAACGGACCATTTTCCACATTTCTGAAGCATGACGTAATGGGGGGTGTTATCTCTTTTGTCGAAAATCAGCCGTTTTTGCTCGAACATTAAATGCCTCCAAATGGTATTTAATTAACTTCCCGAGCCCCTGGAAGCATGAAAATCACTTTAAACATGCTAATTTTAGCTCTAACACTGATGATCCACCTACAAATGTGAACTGACGTTCAAAAATAAAACATTTGAAAACGGACCATTTTCCACATTTCTGAAGCATGACGTAATGGGGGGGTGTTATCTCTTTTGTCGAAAATCAGCCGTTTTTGCTCGAACATTAAATGCCTCCAAATGGTATTTAATTAACTTCCCGAGCCCCTGGAAGCATGAAAATCACTTTAAACATGCTAATTTTAGCTCTAACACTGATGATCCACCTACAAATGTGAACTGACGTTCAAAAATAAAACATTTGAAAACGGACCATTTTCCATATTTCTGAAGCATGACGTAATGGGGGGGTGTTATCTCTTTTGTCGAAAATCAGCCGTTTTTGCTCGAACATTAAATGCCTTCAAATGGTATTTAATTAACTTCCCGGGGTGAAGAAACCCTTTTTGAGAACTCAGAGTGAGTAAATTGGCCATTTTCATGCACTTTTAACCATTCCATAAATCTTGTGTTTTGGGCCCCTGGAAGCATGAAAATCACTTTAAACATGCTAATTTTAGCTCTAACACTGATGATCCACCTACAAATGTGAACTGACGTTCAAAAATAAAACATTTGAAAACGGACCATTTTCCACATTTCTGAAGCATGACGTAATGGGGGGGTGTTATCTCTTTTGTCGAAAATCAGCCGTTTTTGCTCTAACATTAAATGCCTCCAAATGGTATTTAATTAACTTCCCGGGGTGAAGAAACCCTTTTTGAGAACTCAGAGTGAGTAAATTGGCCATTTTCATGCACTTTTAACCATTCCATAAATCTTGTGTTTTGGGCCCCTGGAAGCATGAAAATCACTTTAAACATGCTAATTTTAGCTCTAACACTGATGATCCACCTACAAATGTGAACTGACGTTCAAAAATAAAACATTTGAAAACGGACCATTTTCCACATTTCTGAAGCATGACGTAATGGGGGGGTGTTATCTCTTTTGTCGAAAATCAGCCGTTTTTGCTCGAACATTAAATGCCTCCAAATGGTATTTAATTAACTTCCCGAGCCCCTGGAAGCATGAAAATCACTTTAAACATGCTAATTTTAGCTCTAACACTGATGATCCACCTACAAATGTGAACTGACGTTCAAGAATAAAACATTTGAAAACGGACCATTTTCCACATTTCTGAAGCATGACGTAATGGGGGGGTGTTATCTCTTTTGTCGAAAATCAGCCGTTTTTGCTCGAACATTAAATGCCTCCAAATGGTATTTAATTAACTTCCCGAGCCCCTGGAAGCATGAAAATCCCTTTAAACATGCTAATTTTAGCTCTAACACTGATGATCCACCTACAAATGTGAACTGACGTTCAAAAATAAAACTTTGAAAACGGACCATTTTCCACATTTCTGAAGCATGACGTAATGGGGGGGTGTTATCTCTTTTGTCGAAAATCAGCCGTTTTTGCTCGAACATTAAATGCCTCCAAATGGTATTTAATTAACTTCCCGGGGTGAAGAAACCCTTTTTGAGAACTCAGAGTGAGTTTATTGGCCATTTTCATGCACTTTTAACCATTCCATAAATCTTGTGTTTTGGGCCCCTGGAAGCATGAAAATCACTTTAAACATGCTAATTTTAGCTCTAACACTGATGATCCACCTACAAATGTGAACTGACGTTCAAAAATAAAACATTTGAAAACGGACCATTTTCCACATTTCTGAAGCATGACGTAATGGGGGGGTGTTATCTCTTTTGTCGAAAATCAGCCGTTTTTGCTCGAACATTAAATGCCTCCAAATGGTATTTAATTAACTTCCCGGGGTGAAGAAACCCTTTTTGAGAACTCAGAGTGAGTAAATTGGCCATTTTCATGCACTTTTAACCATTCCATAAATCTTGTGTTTTGGGCCCCTGGAAGCATGAAAATCACTTTAAACATGCTAATTTTAGCTCTAACACTGATGATCCACCTACAAATGTGAACTGACGTTCAAAAATAAAACATTTGAAAACGGACCATTTTCCACATTTCTGAAGCATGACGTAATGGCGGGGTGTTATCTCTTTTGTCGAAAATCAGCCGTTTTTGCTCGAACATTAAATGCCTCCAAATGGTATTTAATTACCTTCCCGGGGTGAAGAAACCCTTTTTGAGAACTCAGAGTGAGTAAATTGGCCATTTTCATGCACTTTTAACCATTCCATAAATCTTGTGTTTTGGGCCCCTGGAAGCATGAAAATCACTTTAAACATGCTAATTTTAGCTCTAACACTGATGATCCACCTACAAATGTGAACTGACGTTCAAAAATAAAACATTTGAAAACGGACCATTTTCCACATTTCTGAAGCATGACGTAATGGGGGGGTGTTATCTCTTTTGTCGAAAATCAGCCGTTTTTGCTCGAACATTAAATGCCTCCAAATGGTATTTATTTCACTTCCCGAGCCCCTGGAAGCATGAAAATCACTTTAAACATGCTAATTTTAGCTCTAACACTGATGATCCACCTACAAATGTGAACTGACGTTCAAAAATAAAACATTTGAAAACGGACCATTTTCCACATTTCTGAAGCATGACGTAATGGGGGGGTGTTATCTCTTTTGTCGAAAATCAGCCGTTTTTGCTCGAACATTAAATGCCTCCAAATGGTATTTAATTAACTTCCCTGGGTGAAGAAACCCTTTTTGAGAACTCAGAGTGAGTAAATTGGCCATTTTCATGCACTTTTAACCATTCCATAAATCTTGTGTTTTGGGCCCCTGGAAGCATGAAAATCACTTTAAACATGCTAATTTTAGCTCTAACACTGATGATCCACCTACAAATGTGAACTGACGTTCAAAAATAAAACATTTGAAAACGGACCATTTTCCACATTTCTGAAGCATGACGTAATGGGGGGGTGTTATCTCTTTTGTCGAAAATCAGCCGTTTTTGCTCTAATATTAAATGCCTCCAAATGGTATTTAATTAACTTCCCGGGGTGAAGAAACCCTTTTTGAGAACTCAGAGTGAGTAAATTGGCCATTTTCATGCACTTTTAACCATTCCATAAATCTTGTGTTTTGGGCCCCTGGAAGCATGAAAATCACTTTAAACATGCTAATTTTAGCTCTAACACTGATGATCCACCTACAAATGTGAACTGACGTTCAAAAATAAAACATTTGAAAACGGACCATTTTCCACATTTCTGAAGCATGACGTAATGGGGGGCTGTTATCTCTTTTGTCGAAAATCAGCCGTTTTTGCTCGAACATTAAATGCCTCCAAATGGTATTTAATTAACTTCCCGAGCCCCTGGAAGCATGAAAATCACTTTAAACATGCTAATTTTAGCTCTAACACTGATGATCCACCTACAAATGTGAACTGACGTTCAAAAATAAAACATTTGAAAACGGACCATTTTCCACATTTCTGAAGCATGACGTAATGGGGGGGTGTTATCTCTTTTGTCGAAAATCAGCCGTTTTTGCTCGAACATTAAATGCCTCCAAATGGTATTTATTTCACTTCCCGAGCCCCTGGAAGCATGAAAATCACTTTAAACATGCTAATTTTAGCTCTAACACTGATGATCCACCTACAAATGTGAACTGACGTTCAAAAATAAAACATTTGAAAACGGACAATTTTCCACATTTCTGAAGCATGACGTAATGGGGGGGTGTTATCTCTTTTGTCGAAAATCAGCCGTTTTTGCTCAAACATTAAATGCCTCCAAATGGTATTTAATTAACTTCCCGGGGTGAAGAAACCCTTTTTGAGAACTCAGAGTGAGTAAATTGGCCATTTTCATGCACTTTTAACCATTCCATAAATCTTGTGTTTTGGGCCCCTGGAAGCATGAAAATCACTTTAAACATGCTAATTTTAGCTCTAACACTGATGATCCACCTACAAATGTGAACTGACGTTCAAAAATAAAACATTTGAAAACGGACCATTTTCCACATTTCTGAAGCATGACGTAATGGGGGGGTGTTATCTCTTTTGTCGAAAATCAGCCGTTTTTGCTCGAACATTAAATGCCTCCAAATGGTATTTAATTAACTTCCCGAGCCCCTGGAAGCATGAAAATCACTTTAAACATGCTAATTTTAGCTCTAACACTGATGATCCACCTACAAATGTGAACTGACGTTCAAAAATAAAACATTTGAAAACGGACCATTTTCCACATTTCTGAAGCATGACGTAATGGGGGGGTGTTATCTCTTTTGTCGAAAATCAGCAGTTTTTGATCGAACATTAAATGCCTCCAAATGGTATTTAATTAACTTCCCGGGGTGAAGAAACCCTTTTTGAGAACTCAGAGTGAGTAAATTGGCCATTTTCATGCACTTTTAACCATTCCATAAATCTTGTGTTTTGGGCCCCTGGAAGCATGAAAATCACTTTAAACATGCTAATTTTAGCTCTAACACTGATGATCCACCTACAAATGTGAACTGACGTTCAAAAATAAAACATTTGAAAACGGACCATTTTCCACATTTCTGAAGCATGACGTAATGGGGGGGTGTTATCTCTTTTGTCGAAAATCAGCCGTTTTTGCTCTAACATTAAATGCCTCCAAATGGTATTTAATTAACTTCCCGGGGTGAAGAAACCCTTTTTGAGAACTCAGAGTGAGTAAATTGGCCATTTTCATGCACTTTTAACCATTCCATAAATCTTGTGTTTTGGGCCCCTGGAAGCATGAAAATCACTTTAAACATGCTAATTTTAGCTCTAACACTGATGATCCACCTACAAATGTGAACTGACGTTCAAAAATAAAACATTTGAAAACGGACCATTTTCCACATTTCTGAAGCATGACGTAATGGGGGGGTGTTATCTCTTTTGTCGAAAATCAGCCGTTTTTGCTCGAACATTAAATGCCTCCAAATGGTATTTAATTAACTTCCCGAGCCCCTGGAAGCATGAAAATCACTTTAAACATGCTAATTTTAGCTCTAACACTGATGATCCACCTACAAATGTGAACTGATGTTCAAAAATAAAACATTTGAAAACGGACCATTTTCCACATTTCTGAAGCATGACGTAATGGGGGGGTGTTATATCTTTTGTCGAAAATCAGCCGTTTTTGCTCGAACATCAAATGCCTCCAAATGGTATTTAATTAACTTCCCGAGCCCCTGGAAGCATGAAAATCACTTTAAACATGCTAATTTTAGCTCTAACACTGATGATCCACCTACAAATGTGAACTGACGTTCAAAAATAAAACATTTGAAAACGGACCATTTTCCACATTTCTGAAGCATGACGTAATGGGGGGGTGTTATCTCTTTTGTCGAAAATCAGCCGTTTTTGCTCGAACATTAAATGCCTCCAAATGGTATTTAATTAACTTCCCGGGGTGAAGAAACCCTTTTTGAGAACTCAGAGTGAGTAAATTGGCCATTTTCATGCACTTTTAACCATTCCATAAATCTTGTGTTTTGGGCCCCTGGAAGCATGAAAATCACTTTAAACATGCTAATTTTAGCTCTAACACTGATGATCCACCTACAAATGTGAACTGACGTTCAAAAATAAAACATTTGAAAACGGACCATTTTCCACATTTCTGAAGCATGACGTAATGGGGGGGTGTTATCTCTTTTGTCGAAAATCAGCCGTTTTTGCTCGAACATTAAATGCCTCCAAATGGTATTTATTTCACTTCCCAAGCCCCTGGAAGCATGAAAATCACTTTAAACATGCTAATTTTAGCTCTAACACTGATGATCCACCTACAAATGTGAACTGACGTTCAAAAATAAAACATTTGAAAACGGACCATTTTCCACATTTCTGAAGCATGACGTAATGGGGGGGTGTTATCTCTTTTGTCGAAAATCAGCCGTTTTTGCTTGAACATTAAATGCCTCCAAATGGTATTTAATTAACTTCCCGGGGTGAAGAAACCCTTTTTGAGAACTCAGAGTGAGTAAATTGGCCATTTTCATGCACTTTTAACCATTCCATAAATCTTGTGTTTTGGGCCCCTGGAAGCATGAAAATCACTTTAAACATGCTAATTTTAGCTCTAACACTGATGATCCACCTACAAATGTGAACTGACGTTCAAAAATAAAACATTTGAAAACGGACCATTTTCCACATTTCTGAAGCATGACGTAATGGGGGGGTGTTATCTCTTTTGTCGAAAATCAGCCGTTTTTG
This sequence comes from Lissotriton vulgaris, assembly GCF_964263255.1. Classification (NCBI taxonomy): domain Eukaryota; kingdom Metazoa; phylum Chordata; class Amphibia; order Caudata; family Salamandridae; genus Lissotriton; species Lissotriton vulgaris. The sequence continues at coordinate 50,721 of NW_028245990.1, forward strand.
CTCTAACATTAAATGCCTCCAAATGGTATTTAATTAACCTCCCGGGGTGAAGAAACCCTTTTTGAGAACTCAGAGTGAGTAAATTGGCCATTTTCATGCACTTTTAACCATTCCATAAATCTTGTGTTTTGGGCCCCTGGAAGCATGAAAATCACTTTAAACATGCTAATTTTAGCTCTAACACTGATGATCCACCTACAAATGTGAACTGACGTTCAAAAATAAAACATTTGAAAACGGACCATTTTCCACATTTCTGAAGCATGACGTAATGGGGGGGTGTTATCTCTTTTGTCGAAAATCAGCCGTTTTTGCTCGAACATTAAATGCCTCCAAATGGTATTTATTTCACTTCCCGAGCCCCTGGAAGCATGAAAATCACTTTAAACATGCTAATTTTAGCTCTAACACTGATGATCCACCTACAAATGTGAACTGACGTTCAAAAATAAAACATTTGAAAACGGACCATTTTCCACATTTCTGAAGCATGACGTAATGGGGGGGTGTTATCTCTTTTGTCGAAAATCAGCCGTTTTTGCTCGAACATTAAATGCCTCCAAATGGTATTTAATTAACTTCCCGGGGTGAAGAAACCCTTTTTGAGAACTCAGAGTGAGTAAATTGGCCATTTTCATGCACTTTTAACCATTCCATAAATCTTGTGTTTTGGGCCCCTGGAAGCATGAAAATCACTTTAAACATGCTAATTTTAGCTCTAACACTGATGATCCACCTACAAATGTGAACTGACGTTCAAAAATAAAACATTTGAAAACGGACCATTTTCCACATTTCTGAAGCATGACGTAATGGGGGGGTGTTATCTCTTTTGTCGAAAATCAGCCGTTTTTGCTCGAACATTAAATGCCTCCAAATGGTATTTAATTAACTTCCCGGGGTGAAGAAACCCTTTTTGAGAACTCAGAGTGAGTAAATTGGCCATTTTCATGCACTTTTAACCATTCCATAAATCTTGTGTTTTGGGCCCCTGGAAGCATGAAAATCACTTTAAACATGCTAATTTTAGCTCTAACACTGATGATCCACCTACAAATGTGAACTGACGTTCAAAAATAAAACATTTGAAAACGGACCATTTTCCACATTTCTGAAGCATGACGTAATGGGGGGGTGTTATCTCTTTTGTCGAAAATCAGCCGTTTTTGCTCGAACATTAAATGCCTCCAAATGGTATTTAATTAACTTCCCGGGGTGAAGAAACCCTTTGTGAGAACTCAGAGTGAGTAAATTGGCCATTTTCATGCACTTTTAACCATTCCATAAATCTTGTGTTTTGGGCCCCTGGAAGCATGAAAATCACTTTAAACATGCTAATTTTAGCTCTAACACTGATGATCCACCTACAAATGTGAACTGACGTTCAAAAATAAAACATTTGAAAACGGACCATTTTCCACATTTCTGAAGCATGACGTAATGGGGGGGGTGTTATCTCTTTTGTCGAAAATCAGCCGTTTTTGCTCGAACATTAAATGCCTCCAAATGGTATTTAATTAACTTCCCGGGGTGAAGAAACCCTTTGTGAGAACTCAGAGTGAGTAAATTGGCCATTTTCATGCACTTTTAACCATTCCATAAATCTTGTGTTTTGGGCCCCTGGAAGCATGAAAATCACTTTAAACATGCTAATTTTAGCTCTAACACTGATGATCCACCTACAAATGTGAACTGACGTTCAAAAATAAAACATTTGAAAACGGACCATTTTCCACATTTCTGAAGCATGACGTAATGGGGGGGGTGTTATCTCTTTTGTCGAAAATCAGCCGTTTTTGCTCGAACATTAAATGCCTCCAAATGGTATTTAATTAACTTCCCGGGGTGAAGAAACCCTTTTTGAGAACTCAGAGTGAGTAAATTGGCCATTTTCATGCACTTTTAACCATTCCATAAATCTTGTGTTTTGGGCCCCTGGAAGCATGAAAATCACTTTAAACATGCTAATTTTAGCTCTAACACTGATGATCCACCTACAAATGTGAACTGACGTTCAAAAATAAAACATTTGAAAACGGACCATGTTCCACATTTCTGAAGCATGACGTAATGGGGGGGTGTTATATCTTTTGTCGAAAATCAGCCGTTTTTGCTCGAACATTAAATGCCTCCAAATGGTATTTAATTAACTTCCCGGGGTGAAGAAACCCTTTTTGAGAACTCAGAGTGAGTAAATTGGCCATTTTCATGCACTTTTAACCATTCCATAAATCTTGTGTTTTGGGCCCCTGGAAGCATGAAAATCACTTTAAACATGCTAATTTTAGCTCTAACACTGATGATCCACCTACAAATGTGAACTGACGTTCAAAAATAAAACATTTGAAAATGGACCATTTTCCACATTTCTGAAGCATGACGTAATGGGGGGGGTGTTATCTCTTTTGTCGAAAATCAGCCGTTTTTGCTCGAACATTAAATGCCTCCAAATGGTATTTATTTCACTTCCCGAGCCCCTGGAAGCATGAAAATCACTTTAAACATGCTAATTTTAGCTCTAACACTGATGATCCACCTACAAATGTGAACTGACGTTCAAAAATAAAACATTTGAAAACGGACCATTTTCCACATTTCTGAAGCATGACGTAATGGGGGGGGTGTTATCTCTTTTTTCGAAAATCAGCCGTTTTTGCTCGAACATTAAATGCCTCCAAATGGTATTTAATTAACTTCCCGGGGTGAAGAAACCCTTTTTGAGAACTCAGAGTGAGTAAATTGGCCATTTTCATGCACTTTTAACCCTTCCATAAATCTTGTGTTTTGGGCCCCTGGAAGCATGAAAATCACTTTAAACATGCTAATTTTAGCTCTAACACTGATGATCCACCTACAAATGTGAACTGACGTTCAAAAATAAAACATTTGAAAACGGACCATTTTCCACATTTCTGAAGCATGACGTAATGGGGGGGTGTTATCTCTTTTGTCGAAAATCAGCCGTTTTTGCTCGAACATTAAATGCCTCCAAATGGTATTTAATTAACTTCCCGAGCCCCTGGAAGCATGAAAATCACTTTAAACATGCTAATTTTAGCTCTAACACTGATGATCCACCTACAAATGTGAACTGACGTTCAAAAATGAAACATTTGAAAACTGACCATTTTCCACATTTCTGAAGCATGACGTAATGGGGGGGTGTTATCTCTTTTGTGGAAAATCAGCCGTTTTTGCTCTAACATTAAATGCCTCCAAATGGTATTTAATTAACTTCCCGGGGTGAAGAAACCCTTTTTGAGAACTCAGAGTGAGTAAATTGGCCATTTTCATGCACTTTTAACCATTCCATAAATCTTGTGTTTTGGGCCCCTGGAAGCATCAAAATCACTTTAAACATGCTAATTTTAGCTCTAACACTGATGATCCACCTACAAATGTGAACTGACGTTCAAAAATGAAACATTTGAAAACGGACCATTTTCCACATTTCTGAAGCATGACGTAATGGGGGGGGTGTTATCTCTTTTGTCGAAAATCAGCCGTTTTTGCTCGAACATTAAATGCCTCCAAATGGTATTTAATTAACTTCCCGAGCCCCTGGAAGCATGAAAATCACTTTAAACATGCTAATTTTAGCTCTAACACTGATGATCCACCTACAAATGTGAACTGACGTTCAAAAATATAACATTTGAAAACGGACCATTTTCCACATTTCTGAAGCATGACGTAATGGGGGGGTGTTATCTCTTTTGTCGAAAATCAGCCGTTTTTGCTCGAACATTAAATGCCTCCAAATGGTATTTAATTAACTTCCCGAGCCCCTGGAAGCATGAAAATCACTTTAAACATGCTAATTTTAGCTCTAACACTGATGATCCACCTACAAATGTGAACTGACGTTCAAAAATGAAACATTTGAAAACGGACCATTTTCCACATTTCTGAAGCATGACGTAATGGGGGGGTGTTATCTCTTTTGTGGAAAATCAGCCGTTTTTGCTCTAACATTAAATGCCTCCAAATGGTATTTAATTAACTTCCCGGGGTGAAGAAACCCTTTTTGAGAACTCAGAGTGAGTAAATTGGCCATTTTCATGCACTTTTAACCATTCCATAAATCTTGTGTTTTGGGCCCCTGGAAGCATGAAAATCACTTTAAACATGCTAATTTTAGCTCTAACACTGATGATCCACCTACAAATGTGAACTGACGTTCAAAAATAAAACATTTGAAAACGGACCATTTTCCACATTTCTGAAGCATGACGTAATGGGGGGGTGTTATCTCTTTTGTCGAAAATCAGCCGTTTTTGCTCGAACATTAAATGCCTCCAAATGGTATTTAATTAACTTCCCGGGGTGAAAAGACCCTTTTTGAGAACTCAGAGTGAGTAAATTGGCCATTTTCATGCACTTTTAACCATTCCATAAATCTTGTGTTTTGGGCCCCTGGAAGCATGAAAATCACTTTAAACATGCTAATTTTAGCTCTAACACTGATGATCCACCTACAAATGTGAACTGACGTTCAAAAATAAAACATTTGAAAACGGACCATTTTCCACATTTCTGAAGCATGACGTAATGGGGGGGGTGTTATCTCTTTTGTCGAAAATCAGCCGTTTTTGCTCGAACATTAAATGCCTCCAAATGGTATTTAATTAACTTCCCGGGGTGAAGAAACCCTTTTTGAGAACTCAGAGTGAGTAAATTGGCCATTTTCATGCACTTTTAACCATTCCATAAATCTTGTGTTTTGGGCCCCTGGAAGCATGAAAATCACTTTAAACATGCTAATTTTAGCTCTAACACTGATGATCCACCTACAAATGTGAACTGACGTTCAAAAATAAAACATTTGAAAACGGACCATTTTCCACATTTCTGAAGCATGACGTAATGGGGGGGTGTTATCTCTTTTGTCGAAAATCAGCCGTTTTTGCTCGAACATTAAATGCCTCCAAATGGTATTTATTTCACTTCCCGAGCCCCTGGAAGCATGAAAATCACTTTAAACATGCTAATTTTAGCTCTAACACTGATGATCCACCTACAAATGTGAACTGACGTTCAAAAATAAAACATTTGAAAACGGACCATTTTCCACATTTCTGAAGCATGACGTAATGGGGGGGTGTTATCTCTTTTGTCGAAAATCAGCCGTTTTTGCTCGAACATTAAATGCCTCCATATGGTATTTAATTAACTTCCCGGGGTGAAGAAACCCTTTTTGAGAACTCAGAGTGAGTAAATTGGCCATTTTCATGCACTTTTAACCATTCCATAAATCTTGTGTTTTGGGCCCCTGGAAGCATGAAAATCACTTTAAACATGCTAATTTTAGCTCTAACACTGATGATCCACCTACAAATGTGAACTGACGTTCAAAAATAAAACATTTGAAAACGGACCATTTTCCACATTTCTGAAGCATGACGTAACGGGGGGGTGTTATCTCTTTTGTCGAAAATCAGCCGTTTTTGCTCTAACATTAAATGCCTCCAAATGGTATTTAATTAACTTCCCGGGGTGAAGAAACCCTTTTTGAGAACTCAGAGTGAGTAAATTGGCCATTTTCATGCACTTTTAACCATTCCATAAATCTTGTGTTTTGGGCCCCTGGAAGCATGAAAATCACTTTAAACATGCTAATTTTAGCTCTAACACTGATGATCCACCTACAAATGTGAACTGACGTTCAAAAATAAAACATTTGAAAACGGACCATTTTCCACATTTCTGAAGCATGACGTAATGGGGGGCTGTTATCTCTTTTGTCGAAAATCAGCCGTTTTTGCTCGAACATTAAATGCCTCCAAATGGTATTTAATTAACTTCCCGAGCCCCTGGAAGCATGAAAATCACTTTAAACATGCTAATTTTAGCTCTAACACTGATGATCCACCTACAAATGTGAACTGACGTTCAAAAATAAAACATTTGAAAACGGACCATTTTCCACATTTCTGAAGCATGACGTAATGGGGGGTGTTATCTCTTTTGTCGAAAATCAGCCGTTTTTGCTCGGACATTAAATGCCTCCAAATGGTATTTAATTAACTTCCCGAGCCCCTGGAAGCATGAAAATCACTTTAAACATGCTAATTTTAGATCTAACACTGATGATCCACCTACAAATGTGAACTGACGTTCAAAAATATAACATTTGAAAACGGACCATTTTCCACATTTCTGAAGCATGACGTAATGGGGGGGTGTTATCTCTTTTGTCGAAAATCAGCCGTTTTTGCTCGAACATTAAATGCCTCCAAATGGTATTTAATTAACTTCCCGAGCCCCTGGAAGCATGAAAATCACTTTAAACATGCTAATTTTAGCTCTAACACTGATGATCCACCTACAAATGTGAACTGACGTTCAAAAATGAAACATTTGAAAACGGACCATTTTCCACATTTCTGAAGCATGACGTAATGGGGGGGTATCTCTTTTGTGGAAAATCAGCCGTTTTTGCTCTAACATTAAATGCCTCCAAATGGTATTTAATTAACTTCCCGGGGTGAAGAAACCCTTTTTGAGAACTCAGAGTGAGTAAATTGGCCATTTTCATGCACTTTTAACCATTCCATAAATCTTGTGTTTTGGGCCCCTGGAAGCATGAAAATCACTTTAAACATGCTAATTTTAGCTCTAACACTGATGATCCACCTACAAATGTGAACTTACGTTCAAAAATAAAACATTTGAAAACGGACCATTTTCCACATTTCTGAAGCATGACGTAATGGGGGGGTGTTATCTCTTTTGTCGAAAATCAGCCGTTTTTGCTCGAACATTAAATGCCTCCAAATGGTATTTAATTAACTTCCCGGGGTGAAGAAACCCTTTTTGAGAACTCAGAGTGAGTAAATTGGCCATTTTCATGCACTTTTAACCATTCCATAAATCTTGTGTTTTGGGCCCCTGGAAGCATGAAAATCACTTTAAACATGCTAATTTTAGCTCTAACACTGATGATCCACCTACAAATGTGAACTGACGTTCAAAAATAAAACATTTGAAAACGGACCATTTTCCACATTTCTGAAGCATGACGTAATGGGGGGGTGTTATCTCTTTTGTCGAAAATCAGCCGTTTTTGCTCGAACATTAAATGCCTCCAAATGGTATTTAATTAACTTCCCGGGGTGAAGAAACCCTTTTTGAGAACTCAGAGTGAGTAAATTTGCCATTTTCATGCACTTTTAACCATTCCATAAATCTTGTGTTTTGGGCCCCTGGAAGCATGAAAATCACTTTAGACATGCTAATTTTAGCTCTAACACTGATGATCCACCTACAAATGTGAACTGACGTTCAAAAATAAAACATTTGAAAACGGACCATTTTCCACATTTCTGAAGCATGACGTAATGGGGGGGTGTTATCTCTTTTGTCGAAAATCAGCCGTTTTTGCTCGAACATTAAATGCCTCCAAATGGTATTTATTTCACTTCCCGAGCCCCTGGAAGCATGAAAATCACTTTAAACATGCTAATGTTAGCTCTAACACTGATGATCCACCTACAAATGTGAACTGACGTTCAAAAATAAAACATTTGAAAACGGACCATTTTCCACATTTCTGAAGCATGACGTAATGGGGGGGTGTTATCTCTTTTGTCGAAAATCAGCCGTTTTTGCTCGAACATTAAATGCCTCCAAATGGTATTTAATTAACTTCCCGGGGTGAAGAAACCCTTTTTTAGAACTCAGAGTGAGTAAATTGGCCATTTTCATGCACTTTTAACCATTCCATAAATCTTGTGTTTTGGGCCCCTGGAAGCATGAAAATCACTTTAAACATGCTAATTTTAGCTCTAACACTGATGATCCACCTACAAATGTGAACTGACGTTCAAAAATAAAACATTTGAAAACGGACCATTTTCCACATTTCTGAAGCATGACGTAATGGGGGGCTGTTATCTCTTTTGTCGAAAATCAGCCGTTTTTGCTCGAACATTAAATGCCTCCAAATGGTATTTAATTAACTTCCCGAGCCCCTGGAAGCATGAAAATCACTTTAAACATGCTAATTTTAGCTCTAACACTGATGATCCACCTACAAATGTGAACTGACGTTCAAAAATAAAACATTTGAAAACGGACCATTTTCCACATTTCTGAAGCATGACGTAATGGGGGGGTGTTATCTCTTTTGTCGAAAATCAGCCGTTTTTGCTCGAACATTAAATGCCTCCAAATGGTATTTAATTAACTTCCCGAGCCCCTGGAAGCATGAAAATCACTTTAAACATGCTAATTTTAGCTCTAACACTGATGATCCACCTACAAATGTGAACTGACGTTCAAAAATATAACATTTGAAAACGGACCATTTTCCACATTTCTGAAGCATGACGTAATGGGGGGGTGTTATCTCTTTTGTCGAAAATCAGCCGTTTTTGCTCGAACATTAAATGCCTCCAAATGGTATTTAATTAACTTCCCGAGCCCCTGGAAGCATGAAAATCACTTTAAACATGCTAATTTTAGCTCTAACACTGATGATCCACCTACAAATGTGAACTGACGTTCAAAAATGAAACATTTGAAAACGGACCATTTTCCACATTTCTGAAGCATGACGTAATGGGGGGGTGTTATCTCTTTTGTGGAAAATCAGCCGTTTTTGCTCTAACATTAAATGCCTCCAAATGGTATTTAATTAACTTCCCGGGGTGAAGAAACCCTTTTTGAGAACTCAGAGTGAGTAAATTGGCCATTTTCATGCACTTTTAACCATTCCATAAATCTTGTGTTTTGGGCCCCTGGAAGCATGAAAATCACTTTAAACATGCTAATTTTAGCTCTAACACTGATGATCCACCTACAAATGTGAACTTACGTTCAAAAATAAAACATTTGAAAACGGACCATTTTCCACATTTCTGAAGCATGACGTAATGGGGGGGTGTTATCTCTTTTGTCGAAAATCAGCCGTTTTTGCTCGAACATTAAATGCCTCCAAATGGTATTTAATTAACTTCCCGGGGTGAAGAAACCCTTTTTGAGAACTCAGAGTGAGTAAATTGGCCATTTTCATGCACTTTTAACCATTCCATAAATCTTGTGTTTTGGGCCCCTGGAAGCATGAAAATCACTTTAAACATGCTAATTTTAGCTCTAACACTGATGATCCACCTACAAATGTGAACTGACGTTCAAAAATAAAACATTTGAAAACGGACCATTTTCCACATTTCTGAAGCATGACGTAATGGGGGGGTGTTATCTCTTTTGTCGAAAATCAGCCGTTTTTGCTCGAACATTAAATGCCTCCAAATGGTATTTAATTAACTTCCCGGGGTGAAGAAACCCTTTTTGAGAACTCAGAGTGAGTAAATTGGCCATTTTCATGCACTTTTAACCATTCCATAAATCTTGTGTTTTGGGCCCCTGGAAGCATGAAAATCACTTTAAACATGCTAATTTTAGCTCTAACACTGATGATCCACCTACAAATGTGAACTGACGTTCAAAAATAAAACATTTGAAAACGGACCATTTTCCACATTTCTGAAGCATGACGTAATGGGGGGGTGTTATCTCTTTTGTCGAAAATCAGCCGTTTTTGCTCGAACATTAAATGCCTCCAAATGGTATTTATTTCACTTCCCGAGCCCCTGGAAGCATGAAAATCACTTTAAACATGCTAATTTTAGCTCTAACACTGATGATCCACCTACAAATGTGAACTGACGTTCAAAAATAAAACATTTGAAAACGGACCATTTTCCACATTTCTGAAGCATGACGTAATGGGGGGGTGTTATCTCTTTTGTCGAAAATCAGCCGTTTTTGCTCGAACATTAAATGCCTCCAAATGGTATTTAATTAACTTCCCGGGGTGAAGAAACCCTTTTTTAGAACTCAGAGTGAGTAAATTGGCCATTTTCATGCACTTTTAACCATTCCATAAATCTTGTGTTTTGGGCCCCTGGAAGCATGAAAATCACTTTAAACATGCTAATTTTAGCTCTAACACTGATGATCCACCTACAAATGTGAACTGACGTTCAAAAATGAAACATTTGAAAACGGACCATTTTCCACATTTCTGAAGCATGACGTAATGGGGGGGTGTTATCTCTTTTGTGGAAAATCAGCCGTTTTTGCTCTAACATTAAATGCCTCCAAATGGTATTTAATTAACTTCCCGGGGTGAAGAAACCCTTTTTGAGAACTCAGAGTGAGTAAATTGGCCATTTTCATGCACTTTTAACCATTCCATAAATCTTGTGTTTTGGGCCCCTGGAAGCATGAAAATCACTTTAAACATGCTAATTTTAGCTCTAACACTGATGATCCACCTACAAATGTGAACTTACGTTCAAAAATAAAACATTTGAAAACGGACCATTTTCCACATTTCTGAAGCATGACGTAATGGGGGGGTGTTATCTCTTTTGTCGAAAATCAGCCGTTTTTGCTCGAACATTAAATGCCTCCAAATGGTATTTAATTAACTTCCCGGGGTGAAGAAACCCTTTTTGAGAACTCAGAGTGAGTAAATTGGCCATTTTCATGCACTTTTAACCATTCCATAAATCTTGTGTTTTGGGCCCCTGGAAGCATGAAAATCACTTTAAACATGCTAATTTTAGCTCTAACACTGATGATCCACCTACAAATGTGAACTGACGTTCAAAAATAAAACATTTGAAAACGGACCATTTTCCACATTTCTGAAGCATGACGTAATGGGGGGGTGTTATCTCTTTTGTCGAAAATCAGCCGTTTTTGATCGAACATTAAATGCCTCCAAATGGTATTTAATTAACTTCCCGGGGTGAAGAAACCCTTTTTGAGAACTCAGAGTGAGTAAATTGGCCATTTTCATGCACTTTTAACCATTCCATAAATCTTGTGGTTTGGGCCCCTGGAAGCATGAAAATCACTTTAAACATGCTAATTTTAGCTCTAACACTGATGATCCACCTACAAATGTGAACTGACGTTCAAAAATAAAACATTTGAAAACGGACCATTTTCCACATTTCTGAAGCATGACGTAACGGGGGGGGGTGTTATCTCTTTTGTCGAAAATCAGCCGTTTTTGCTCTAACATTAAATGCCTCCAAATGGTATTTAATTAACTTCCCGGGGTGAAGAAACCCTTTTTGAGAACTCAGAGTGAGTAAATTGGCCATTTTCATGCACTTTTAACCATTCCATAAATCTTGTGTTTTGGGCCCCTGGAAGCATGAAAATCACTTTAAACATGCTAATTTTAGCTCTAACACTGATGATCCACCTACAAATGTGAACTGACGTTCAAAAATAAAACATTTGAAAACGGACCATTTTCCACATTTCTGAAGCATGACGTAATGGGGGGCTGTTATCTCTTTTGTCGAAAATCAGCCGTTTTTGCTCGAACATTAAATGCCTCCAAATGGTATTTAATTAACTTCCCGAGCCCCTGGAAGCATGAAAATCACTTTAAACATGCTAATTTTAGCTCTAACACTGATGATCCACCTACAAATGTGAACTGACGTTCAAAAATAAAACATTTGAAAACGGACCATTTTCCACATTTCTGAAGCATGACGTAATGGGGGGGTGTTATCTCTTTTGTCGAAAATCAGCCGTTTTTGCTCGAACATTAAATGCCTCCAAATGGTATTTAATTAACTTCCCGAGCCCCTGGAAGCATGAAAATCACTTTAAACATGCTAATTTTAGCTCTAACACTGATGATCCACCTACAAATGTGAACTGACGTTCAAAAATAAAACATTTGAAAACGGACCATTTTCCACATTTCTGAAGCATGACGTAATGGGGGGGTGTTATCTCTTTTGTCGAAAATCAGCCGTTTTTGCTCGAACATTAAATGCCTCCAAATGGTATTTAATTAACTTCCCGGGGTGAAGAAACCCTTTTTGAGAACTCAGAGTGAGTAAATTGGCCATTTTCATGCACTTTTAACCATTCCATAAATCTTGTGTTTTGGGCCCCTGGAAGCATGCAAATCACTTTAAACATGCTAATTTTAGCTCTAACACTGATGATCCACCTACAAATGTGAACTGACGTTCAAAAATAAAACATTTGAAAACGGACCATTTTCCACATTTCTGAAGCATGACGTAATGGGGGGGTGTTATCTCTTTTGTCGAAAATCAGCCGTTTTTGCTCGAACATTAAATGCCTCCAAATGGTATTTAATTAACTTCCCGAGCCCCTGGAAGCATGAAAATCACTTTAAACATGCTAATTTTAGCTCTAACACTGATGATCCACCTACAAATGTGAACTGACGTTCAAAAATAAAACATTTGAAAACGGACCATTTTCCACATTTCTGAAGCATGACGTAATGGGGGGGGTGTTATCTCTTTTGTCGAAAATCAGCCGTTTTTGATCGAACATTAAATGCCTCCAAATGGTATTTAATTAACTTCCCGGGGTGAAGAAACCCTTTTTGAGAACTCAGAGTGAGTAAATTGGCCATTTTCATGCACTTTTAACCATTCCATAAATCTTGTGTTTTGGGCCCCTGGAAGCATGAAAATCACTTTAAACATGCTAATTTTAGCTCTAACACTGATGATCCACCTACAAATGTGAACTGACGTTCAAAAATAAAACATTTGAAAACGGACCATTTTCCACATTTCTGAAGCATGACGTAATGGGGGGGTGTTATCTCTTTTGTCGAAAATCAGCCGTTTTTGCTCTAACATTAAATGCCTCCAAATGGTATTTAATTAACTTCCCGGGGTGAAGAAACCCTTTTTGAGAACTCAGAGTGAGTAAATTGGCCATTTTCATGCACTTTTAACCATTCCATAAATCTTGTGTTTTGGGCCCCTGGAAGCATGAAAATCATTTTAAACATGCTAATTTTAGCTCTAACACTGATGATCCACCTACAAATGTGAACTGACGTTCAAAAATAAAACATTTGAAAACGGACCATTTTCCACATTTCTGAAGCATGACGTAATGGGGGGGTGTTATCTCTTTTGTCGAAAATCAGCCGTTTTTGCTCGAACATTAAATGCCTCCAAATGGTATTTAATTAACTTCCCGAGCCCCTGGAAGCATGAAAATCACTTTAAACATGCTAATTTTAGCTCTAACACTGATGATCCACCTACAAATGTGAACAGACGTTCAAAAATAAAACATTTGAAAACGGACCATTTTCCACATTTCTGAAGCATGACGTAATGGGGGGGTGTTATCTCTTTTGTCGAAAATCAGCTGTTTTTGCTCGAACATTAAATGCCTCCAAATGGTATTTAATTAACTTCCCGAGCCCCTGGAAGCATGAAAATCACTTTAAACATGCTAATTTTAGCTCTAACACTGATGATCCACCTACAAATGTGAACTGACGTTCAAAAATAAAACATTTGAAAACGGACCATTTTCCACATTTCTGAAGCATGACGTAATGGGGGGTGTTATCTCTTTTGTCGAAAATCAGCCATTTTTGCTCGAACATTAAATGCCTCCAAATGGTATTTAATTAACTTCCCGGGGTGAAGAAACCCTTTTTGAGAACTCAGAGTGAGTAAATTGGCCATTTTCATGCACTTTTAACCATTCCATAAATCTTGTGTTTTGGGCCCCTGGAAGCATGAAAATCACTTTAAACATGCTAATTTTAGCTCTAACACTGATGATCCACCTACAAATGTGAACTGACGTTCAAAAATATAACATTTGAAAACGGACCATTTTCCACATTTCTGAAGCATGACGTAATGGGGGGGTGTTATCTCTTTTGTCGAAAATCAGCCGTTTTTGCTCGAACATTAAATGCCTCCAAATGGTATTTATTTCACTTCCCGAGCCCCTGGAAGCATGGAAATCACTTTAAACATGCTAATTTTAGCTCTAACACTGATGATCCACCTACAAATGTGAACTGACGTTCAAAAATAAAACATTTGAAAACGGACCATTTTCCACATTTCTGAAGCATGACGTAATGGGGGGGTGTTATCTCTTTTGTCGAAAATCAGCCGTTTTTGCTCGAACATTAAATGCCTCCAAATGGTATTTAATTAACTTCCCGGGGTGAAGAAACCCTTTTTGAGAACTCAGAGTGAGTAAATTGGCCATTTTCATGCACTTTTAACCATTCCATAAATCTTGTGTTTTGGGCCCCTGGAAGCATGAAAATCACTTTAAACATGCTAATTTTAGCTCTAACACTGATGATCCACCTACAAATGTGAACTGACGTTCAAAAATGAAACATTTGAAAACGGACCATTTTCCACATTTCTGAAGCATGACGTAATGGGGGGGTGTTATCTCTTTTGTGGAAAATCAGCCGTTTTTGCTCTAACATTAAATGCCTCCAAATGGTATTTAATTAACTTCCCGGGGTGAAGAAACCCTTTTTGAGAACTCAGAGTGAGTAAATTGGCCATTTTCATGCACTTTTAACCATTCCATAAATCTTGTGTTTTGGGCCCCTGGAAGCATGAAAATCACTTTAAACATGCTAATTTTAGCTCTAACACTGATGATCCACCTACAAATGTGAACTTACGTTCAAAAATAAAACATTTGAAAACGGACCATTTTCCACATTTCTGAAGCATGACGTAATGGGGGGGTGTTATCTCTTTTGTCGAAAATCAGCCGTTTTTGCTCGAACATTAAATGCCTCCAAATGGTATTTAATTAACTTCCCGGGGTGAAGAAACCCTTTTTGAGAACTCAGAGTGAGTAAATTGGCCATTTTCATGCACTTTTAACCATTCCATAAATCTTGTGTTTTGGGCCCCTGGAAGCATGAAAATCACTTTAAACATGCTAATTTTAGCTCTAACACTGATGATCCACCTACAAATGTGAACTGACGTTCAAAAATAAAACATTTGAAAACGGACCATTTTCCACATTTCTGAAGCATGACGTAATGGGGGGGTGTTATCTCTTTTGTCGAAAATCAGCCGTTTTTGATCGAACATTAAATGCCTCCAAATGGTATTTAATTAACTTCCCGGGGTGAAGAAACCCTTTTTGAGAACTCAGAGTGAGTAAATTGGCCATTTTCATGCACTTTTAACCATTCCATAAATCTTGTGTTTTGGGCCCCTGGAAGCATGAAAATCACTTTAAACATGCTAATTTTAGCTCTAACACTGATGATCCACCTACAAATGTGAACTGACGTTCAAAAATAAAACATTTGAAAACGGACCATTTTCCACATTTCTGAAGCATGACGTAACGGGGGGGGGGTGTTATCTCTTTTGTCGAAAATCAGCCGTTTTTGCTCTAACATTAAATGCCTCCAAATGGTATTTAATTAACTTCCCGGGGTGAAGAAACCCTTTTTGAGAACTCAGAGTGAGTAAATTGGCCATTTTCATGCACTTTTAACCATTCCATAAATCTTGTGTTTTGGGCCCCTGGAAGCATGAAAATCACTTTAAACATGCTAATTTTAGCTCTAACACTGATGATCCACCTACAAATGTGAACTGACGTTCAAAAATAAAACATTTGAAAACGGACCATTTTCCACATTTCTGAAGCATGACGTAATGGGGGCTGTTATCTCTTTTGTCGAAAATCAGCCGTTTTTGCTCGAACATTAAATGCCTCCAAATGGTATTTAATTAACTTCCCGAGCCCCTGGAAGCATGAAAATCACTTTAAACATGCTAATTTTAGCTCTAACACTGATGATCCACCTACAAATGTGAACTGACGTTCAAAAATAAAACATTTGAAAACGGACCATTTTCCACATTTCTGAAGCATGACGTAATGGGGGGGTGTTATCTCTTTTGTCGAAAATCAGCCGTTTTTGCTCGAACATTAAATGCCTCCAAATGGTATTTAATTAACTTCCCGAGCCCCTGGAAGCATGAAAATCACTTTAAACATGCTAATTTTAGCTCTAACACTGATGATCCACCTACAAATGTGAACTGACGTTCAAAAATAAAACATTTGAAAACGGACCATTTTCCACATTTCTGAAGCATGACGTAATGGGGGGGTGTTATCTCTTTTGTCGAAAATCAGCCGTTTTTGCTCGAACATTAAATGCCTCCAAATGGTATTTAATTAACTTCCCGGGGTGAAGAAACCCTTTTTGAGAACTCAGAGTGAGTAAATTGGCCATTTTCATGCACTTTTAACCATTCCATAAATCTTGTGTTTTGGGCCCCTGGAAGCATGCAAATCACTTTAAACATGCTAATTTTAGCTCTAACACTGATGATCCACCTACAAATGTGAACTGACGTTCAAAAATAAAACATTTGAAAACGGACCATTTTCCACATTTCTGAAGCATGACGTAATGGGGGGGTGTTATCTCTTTTGTCGAAAATCAGCCGTTTTTGCTCGAACATTAAATGCCTCCAAATGGTATTTAATTAACTTCCCGAGCCCCTGGAAGCATGAAAATCACTTTAAACATGCTAATTTTAGCTCTAACACTGATGATCCACCTACAAATGTGAACTGACGATCAAAAATAAAACATTTGAAAACGGACCATTTTCCACATTTCTGAAGCATGACGTAATGGGGGGGGTGTTATCTCTTTTGTCGAAAATCAGCCGTTTTTGATCGAACATTAAATGCCTCCAAATGGTATTTAATTAACTTCCCGGGGTGAAGAAACCCTTTTTGAGAACTCAGAGTGAGTAAATTGGCCATTTTCATGCACTTTTAACCATTCCATAAATCTTGTGTTTTGGGCCCCTGGAAGCATGAAAATCACTTTAAACATGCTAATTTTAGCTCTAACACTGATGATCCACCTACAAATGTGAACTGACGTTCAAAAATAAAACATTTGAAAACGGACCATTTTCCACATTTCTGAAGCATGACGTAATGGGGGGGTGTTATCTCTTTTGTCGAAAATCAGCCGTTTTTGCTCTAACATTAAATGCCTCCAAATGGTATTTAATTAACTTCCCGGGGTGAAGAAACCCTTTTTGAGAACTCAGAGTGAGTAAATTGGCCATTTTCATGCACTTTTAACCATTCCATAAATCTTGTGTTTTGGGCCCCTGGAAGCATGAAAATCATTTTAAACATGCTAATTTTAGCTCTAACACTGATGATCCACCTACAAATGTGAACTGACGTTCAAAAATAAAACATTTGAAAACGGACCATTTTCCACATTTCTGAAGCATGACGTAATGGGGGGGTGTTATCTCTTTTGTCGAAAATCAGCCGTTTTTGCTCGAACATTAAATGCCTCCAAATGGTATTTAATTAACTTCCCGAGCCCCTGGAAGCATGAAAATCACTTTAAACATGCTAATTTTAGCTCTAACACTGATGATCCACCTACAAATGTGAACAGACGTTCAAAAATAAAACATTTGAAAACGGACCATTTTCCACATTTCTGAAGCATGACGTAATGGGGGGGTGTTATCTCTTTTGTCGAAAATCAGCTGTTTTTGCTCGAACATTAAATGCCTCCAAATGGTATTTAATTAACTTCCCGAGCCCCTGGAAGCATGAAAATCACTTTAAACATGCTAATTTTAGCTCTAACACTGATGATCCACCTACAAATGTGAACTGACGTTCAAAAATAAAACATTTGAAAACGGACCATTTTCCACATTTCTGAAGCATGACGTAATGGGGGGTGTTATCTCTTTTGTCGAAAATCAGCCATTTTTGCTCGAACATTAAATGCCTCCAAATGGTATTTAATTAACTTCCCGGGGTGAAGAAACCCTTTTTGAGAACTCAGAGTGAGTAAATTGGCCATTTTCATGCACTTTTAACCATTCCATAAATCTTGTGTTTTGGGCCCCTGGAAGCATGAAAATCACTTTAAACATGCTAATTTTAGCTCTAACACTGATGATCCACCTACAAATGTGAACTGACGTTCAAAAATATAACATTTGAAAACGGACCATTTTCCACATTTCTGAAGCATGACGTAATGGGGGGGTGTTATCTCTTTTGTCGAAAATCAGCCGTTTTTGCTCGAACATTAAATGCCTCCAAATGGTATTTATTTCACTTCCCGAGCCCCTGGAAGCATGGAAATCACTTTAAACATGCTAATTTTAGCTCTAACACTGATGATCCACCTACAAATGTGAACTGACGTTCAAAAATAAAACATTTGAAAACGGACCATTTTCCACATTTCTGAAGCATGACGTAATGGGGGGGTGTTATCTCTTTTGTCGAAAATCAGCCGTTTTTGCTCGAACATTAAATGCCTCCAAATGGTATTTAATTAACTTCCCGGGGTGAAGAAACCCTTTTTGAGAACTCAGAGTGAGTAAATTGGCCATTTTCATGCACTTTTAACCATTCCATAAATCTTGTGTTTTGGGCCCCTGGAAGCATGAAAATCACTTTAAACATGCTAATTTTAGCTCTAACACTGATGATCCACCTACAAATGTGAACTGACGTTCAAAAATAAAACAATTGAAAACGGACCATTTTCCACATTTCTGAAGCATGACGTAATGGGGGGGTGTTATCTCTTTTGTCGAAAATCAGCCGTTTTTGCTCTAACATTAAATGCCTCCAAATGGTATTTAATTAACCTCCCGGGGTGAAGAAACCCTTTTTGAGAACTCAGAGTGAGTAAATTGGCCATTTTCATGCACTTTTAACCATTCCATAAATCTTGTGTTTTGGGCCCCTGGAAGCATGAAAATCACTTTAAACATGCTAATTTTAGCTCTAACACTGATGATCCACCTACAAATGTGAACTGACGTTCATAAATAAAACATTTGAAAACGGACCATTTTCCACATTTCTGAAGCATGACGTAATGGGGGGGTGTTATCTCTTTTGTCGAAAATCAGCCGTTTTTGCTCGAACATTAAATGCCTCCAAATGGTATTTATTTCACTTCCCGAGCCCCTGGAAGCATGAAAATCACTTTAAACATGCTAATTTTAGCTCTAACACTGATGATCCACCTACAAATGTGAACTGACGTTCAAAAATAAAACATTTGAAAACGGACCATTTTCCACATTTCTGAAGCATGACGTAATGGGGGGGTGTTATCTCTTTTGTCGAAAATCAGCCGTTTTTGCTCGAACATTAAATGCCTCCAAATGGTATTTAATTAACTTCCCGGGGTGAAGAAACCCTTTTTGAGAACTCAGAGTGAGTAAATTGGCCATTTTCATGCACTTTTAACCATTCCATAAATCTTGTGTTTTGGGCCCCTGGAAGCATGAAAATCACTTTAAACATGCTAATTTTAGCTCTAACACTGATGATCCACCTACAAATGTGAACTGACGTTCAAAAATAAAACATTTGAAAACGGACCATTTTCCACATTTCTGAAGCATGACGTAATGGGGGGGTGTTATCTCTTTTGTCGAAAATCAGCCGTTTTTGCTCGAACATTAAATGCCTCCAAATGGTATTTAATTAACTTCCCGGGGTGAAGAAACCCTTTTTGAGAACTCAGAGTGAGTAAATTGGCCATTTTCATGCACTTTTAACCATTCCATAAATCTTGTGTTTTGGGCCCCTGGAAGCATGAAAATCACTTTAAACATGCTAATTTTAGCTCTAACACTGATGATCCACCTACAAATGTGAACTGACGTTCAAAAATAAAACATTTGAAAACGGACCATTTTCCACATTTCTGAAGCATGACGTAATGGGGGGTGTTATCTCTTTTGTCGAAAATCAGCCATTTTTGCTCGAACATTAAATGCCTCCAAATGGTATTTAATTAACTTCCCGGGGTGAAGAAACCCTTTGTGAGAACTCAGAGTGAGTAAATTGGCCATTTTCATGCACTTTTAACCATTCCATAAATCTTGTGTTTTGGGCCCCTGGAAGCATGAAAATCACTTTAAACATGCTAATTTTAGCTCTAACACTGATGATCCACCTACAAATGTGAACTGACGTTCAAAAATAAAACATTTGAAAACGGACCATTTTCCACATTTCTGAAGCATGATGTAATGGGGGGGTGTTATCTCTTTTGTCGAAAATCAGCTGTTTTTGCTCGAACATTAAATGCCTCCAAATGGTATTTAATTAACTTCCCGAGCCCCTGGAAGCATGAAAATCACTTTAAACATGCTAATTTTAGCTCTAACACTGATGATCCACCTACAAATGTGAACTGACGTTCAAAAATAAAACATTTGAAAACGGACCATTTTCCACATTTCTGAAGCATGACGTAATGGGGGGTGTTATCTCTTTTGTCGAAAATCAGCCATTTTTGCTCGAACATTAAATGCCTCCAAATGGTATTTAATTAACTTCCCGGGGTGAAGAAACCCTTTTTGAGAACTCAGAGTGAGTAAATTGGCCATTTTCATGCACTTTTAACCATTCCATAAATCTTGTGTTTTGGGCCCCTGGAAGCATGAAAATCACTTTAAACATCCTAATTTTAGCTCTAACACTGATGATCCACCTACAAATGTGAACTGACGTTCAAAAATAAAACATTTGAAAACGGACCATTTTCCACATTTCTGAAGCATGACGTAATGGGGGGGTGTTATCTCTTTTGTCGAAAATCAGCCGTTTTTGCTCGAACATTAAATGCCTCCAAATGGTATTTATTTCACTTCCCGAGCCCCTGGAAGCATGAAAATCACTTTAAACATGCTAATTTTAGCTCTAACACTGATGATCCACCTACAAATGTGAACTGACGTTCAAAAATAAAACATTTGAAAACGGACCATTTTCCACATTTCTGAAGCATGACGTAATGGGGAGGTGTTATCTCTTTTGTCGAAAATCAGCCGTTTTTGCTCGAACATTAAATGCCTCCAAATGGTATTTAATTAACTTCCCGGGGTGAAGAAACCCTTTTTGAGAACTCAGAGTGAGTAAATTGGCCATTTTCATGCACTTTTAACCATTCCATAAATCTTGTGTTTTGGGCCCCTGGAAGCATGAAAATCACTTTAAACATGCTAATTTTAGCTCTAACACTGATGATCCACCTACAAATGTGAACTGACGTTCAAAAATAAAACATTTGAAAACGGACCATTTTCCACATTTCTGAAGCATGACGTAATGGGGGGGTGTTATCTCTTTTGTCGAAAATCAGCCGTTTTTGCTCTAACATTAAATGCCTCCAAATGGTATTTAATTAACCTCCCGGGGTGAAGAAACCCTTTTTGAGAACTCAGAGTGAGTAAATTGGCCATTTTCATGCACTTTTAACCATTCCATAAATCTTGTGTTTTGGGCCCTTGGAAGCATGAAAATCACTTTAAACATGCTAATTTTAGCTCTAACACTGATGATCCACCTACAAATGTGAACTGACGTTCATAAATAAAACATTTGAAAACGGACCATTTTCCACATTTCTGAAGCATGACGTAATGGGGGGGTGTTATCTCTTTTGTCGAAAATCAGCCGTTTTTGCTCGAACATTAAATGCCTCCAAATGGTATTTATTTCACTTCCCGAGCCCCTGGAAGCATGAAAATCACTTTAAACTTGCTAATTTTAGCTCTAACACTGATGATCCACCTACAAATGTGAACTGACGTTCAAAAATAAAACATTTGAAAACGGACCATTTTCCACATTTCTGAAGCATGACGTAATGGGGGGTGTTATCTCTTTTGTCGAAAATCAGCCATTTTTGCTCGAACATTAAATGCCTCCAAATGGTATTTAATTAACTTCCCGGGGTGAAGAAACCCTTTTTGAGAACTCAGAGTGAGTAAATTGGCCATTTTCATGCACTTTTAACCATTCCATAAATCTTGTGTTTTGGCCACTGGAAGCATGAAAATCACTTTAACCATGCTAATTTTAGCTCTAACACTGATGATCCACCTACAAATGTGAACTGACGTTCAAAAATAAAACATTTGAAAACGGACCATTTTCCACATTTCTGAAGCATGACGTAATGGGGGGGTGTTATCTCTTTTGTCGAAAATCAGCCGTTTTTGCTCGAACATTAAATGCCTCCAAATGGTATTTATTTCACTTCCCGAGCCCCTGGAAGCATGAAAATCACTTTAAACATGCTAATTTTAGCTCTAACACTGATGATCCACCTACAAATTTGAACTGACGTTCAAAAATAAAACATTTGAAAACGGACCATTTTCCACATTTCTGAAGCATGACGTAATGGGGGGGTGTTATCTCTTTTGTCGAAAATCAGCCGTTTTTGCTCGAACATTAAATGCCTCCAAATGGTATTTAATTAACTTCCCGGGGTGAAGAAACCCTTTTTGAGAACTCAGAGTGAGTAAATTGGCCATTTTCATGCACTATTAACCATTCCATAAATCTTGTGTTTTGGGCCCCTGGAAGCATGAAAATCACTTTAAACATGCTAATTTTAGCTCTAACACTGATGATCCACCTACAAATGTGAACTGACGTTCAAAAATAAAACATTTGAAAACGGACCATTTTCCACATTTCTGAAGCATGACGTAATGGGGGGGTGTTATCTCTTTTGTCGAAAATCAGCCGTTTTTGCTCTAACATTAAATGCCTCCAAATGGTATTTAATTAACCTCCCGGGGTGAAGAAACCCTTTTTGAGAACTCAGAGTGAGTAAATTGGCCATTTTCATGCACTTTTAACCATTCCATAAATCTTGTGTTTTGGGCCCCTGGAAGCATGAAAATCACTTTAAACATGCTAATTTTAGCTCTAACACTGATGATCCACCTACAAATGTGAACTGACGTTCATAAATAAAACATTTGAAAACGGACCATTTTCCACATTTCTGAAGCATGACGTAATGGGGGGGTGTTATCTCTTTTGTCGAAAATCAGCCGTTTTTGCTCGAACATTAAATGCCTCCAAATGGTATTTATTTCACTTCCCGAGCCCCTGGAAGCATGAAAATCACTTTAAACATGCTAATTTTAGCTCTAACACTGATGATCCACCTACAAATGTGAACTGACGTTCAAAAATAAAACATTTGAAAACGGACCATTTTCCACATTTCTGAAGCATGACGTAATGGGGGGGTGTTATCTCTTTTGTCGAAAATCAGCCGTTTTTGCTCGAACATTAAATGCCTCCAAATGGTATTTAATTAACTTCCCGGGGTGAAGAAACCCTTTTTGAGAACTCAGAGTGAGTAAATTGGCCATTTTCATGCACTTTTAACCATTCCATAAATCTTGTGTTTTGGGCCCCTGGAAGCATGAAAATCACTTTAAACATGCTAATTTTAGCTCTAACACTGATGATCCACCTACAAATGTGAACTGACGTTCAAAAATAAAACATTTGAAAACGGACCATTTTCCACATTTCTGAAGCATGACGTAATGGGGGGGTGTTATCTCTTTTGTCGAAAATCAGCCGTTTTTGCTCGAACATTAAATGCCTCCAAATGGTATTTAATTAACTTCCCGGGGTGAAGAAACCCTTTTTGAGAACTCAGAGTGAGTAAATTGGCCATTTTCATGCACTTTTAACCATTCCATAAATCTTGTGTTTTGGGCACCTGGAAGCATGAAAATCACTTTAAACATGCTAATTTTAGCTCTAACACTGATGATCCACCTACAAATGTGAACTGACGTTCAAAAATAAAACATTTGAAAACGGACCATTTTCCACATTTCTGAAGCATGACGTAATGGGGGGGTGTTATCTCTTTTGTCGAAAATCAGCCATTTTTGCTCGAACATTAAATGCCTCCAAATGGTATTTAATTAACTTCCCGGGGTGAAGAAACCCTTTGTGAGAACTCAGAGTGAGTAAATTGGCCATTTTCATGCACTTTTAACCATTCCATAAATCTTGTGTTTTGGGCCCCTGGAAGCATGAAAATCACTTTAAACATGCTAATTTTAGCTCTAACACTGATGATCCACCTACAAATGTGAACTGACGTTCAAAAATAAAACATTTGAAAACGGACCATTTTCCACATTTCTGAAGCATGACGTACTGGGGGGGTGTTATCTCTTTTGTCGAAAATCAGCCGTTTTTGCTCGAACATTAAATGCCTCCAAATGGTATTTAATTAACTTCCCGGGGTGAAGAAACCCTTTTTGAGAACTCAGAGTGAGTAAATTGGCCATTTTCATGCACTTTTAACCATTCCATAAATCTTGTGTTTTGGGCCCCTGGAAGCATGAAAATCACTTTAAACATGCTAATTTTAGCTCTAACACTGATGATCCACCTACAAATGTGAACTGACGTTCAAAAATAAAACATTTGAAAACGGACCATTTTCCACATTTCTGAAGCATGACGTAATGGGGGGGTGTTATCTCTTTTGTCGAAAATCAGCCGTTTTTGCTCGAACATTAAATGCCTCCAAATGGTATTTAATTAACTTCCCGGGGTGAAGAAACCCTTTTTGAGAACTCAGAGTGAGTAAATTGGCCATTTTCATGCACTTTTAACCATTCCATAAATCTTGTGTTTTGGGCCCCTGGACGCATGAAAATCACTTTAAACATGCTAATTTTAGCTCTAACACTGATGATCCACCTACAAATGTGAACTGACGTTCAAAAATAAAACATTTGAAAACGGACCATTTTCCACATTTCTGAAGCATGACGTAATGGGGGGGTGTTATCTCTTTTGTCGAAAATCAGCCGTTTTTGCTCGAACATTAAATGCCTCCAAATGGTATTTATTTCACTTCCCGAGCCCCTGGAAGCATGAAAATCACTTTAAACATGCTAATTTTAGCTCTAACACTGATGATCCACCTACAAATGTGAACTGACGTTCAAAAATAAAACATTTGAAAACGGACCATTTTCCACATTTCTGAAGCATGACGTAATGGGGGGGTGTTATCTCTTTTGTCGAAAATCAGCCGTTTTTGCTCGAACATTAAATGCCTCCAAATGGTATTTAATTAACTTCCCGGGGTGAAGAAACCCTTTTTGAGAACTCAGAGTGAGTAAATTGGCCATTTTCATGCACTTTTAACCATTCCATAAATCTTGTGTTTTGGGCCCCTGGAAGCATGAAAATCACTTTAAACATGCTAATTTTAGCTCTAACACTGATGATCCACCTACAAATGTGAACTGACGTTCAAAAATAAAACATTTGAAAACGGACCATTTTCCACATTTCTGAAGCATGACGTAATGGGGGGGTGTTATCTCTTTTGTCGAAAATCAGCCGTTTTTGCTCGAACATTAAATGCCTCCAAATGGTATTTAATTAACTTCCCGAGCCCCTGGAAGCATGAAAATCACTTTAAACATGCTAATTTTAGCTCTAACACTGATGATCCACCTACAAATGTGAACTGACGTTCAAAAATGAAACATTTGAAAACGGACCATTTTCCACATTTCTGAAGCATGACGTAATGGGGGGGTGTTATCTCTTTTGTGGAAAATCAGCCGTTTTTGCTCTAACATTAAATGCCTCCAAATGGTATTTAATTAACTTCCCGGGGTGAAGAAACCCTTTTTGAGAACTCAGAGTGAGTAAATTGGCCATTTTCATGCACTTTTAACCATTCCATAAATCTTGTGTTTTGGGCCCCTGGAAGCATGAAAATCACTTTAAACATGCTAATTTTAGCTCTAACACTGATGATCCACCTACAAATGTGAACTGACGTTCAAAAATGAAACATTTGAAAACGGACCATTTTCCACATTTCTGAAGCATGACGTAATGGGGGGGGTGTTATCTCTTTTGTCGAAAATCAGCCGTTTTTGCTCGAACATTAAATGCCTCCAAATGGTATTTAATTAACTTCCCGAGCCCCTGGAAGCATGAAAATCACTTTAAACATGCTAATTTTAGCTCTAACACTGATGATCCACCTACAAATGTGAACTGACGTTCAAAAATATAACATTTGAAAACGGACCATTTTCCACATTTCTGAAGCATGACGTAATGGGGGGGTGTTATCTCTTTTGTCGAAAATCAGCCGTTTTTGCTCGAACATTAAATGCCTCCAAATGGTATTTAATTAACTTCCCGAGCCCCTGGAAGCATGAAAATCACTTTAAACATGCTAATTTTAGCTCTAACACTGATGATCCACCTACAAATGTGAACTGACGTTCAAAAATGAAACATTTGAAAACGGACCATTTTCCACATTTCTGAAGCATGACGTAATGGGGGGGTGTTATCTCTTTTGTGGAAAATCAGCCGTTTTTGCTCTAACATTAAATGCCTCCAAATGGTATTTAATTAACTTCCCGGGGTGAAGAAACCCTTTTTGAGAACTCAGAGTGAGTAAATTGGCCATTTTCATGCACTTTTAACCATTCCATAAATCTTGTGTTTTGGGCCCCTGGAAGCATGAAAATCACTTTAAACATGCTAATTTTAGCTCTAACACTGATGATCCACCTACAAATGTGAACTGACGTTCAAAAATGAAACATTTGAAAACGGACCATTTTCCACATTTCTGAAGCATGACGTAATGGGGGGGTGTTATCTCTTTTGTCGAAAATCAGCCGTTTTTGCTCGAACATTAAATGCCTCCAAATGGTATTTAATTAACTTCCCGAGCCCCTGGAAGCATGAAAATCACTTTAAACATGCTAATTTTAGCTCTAACACTGATGATCCACCTACAAATGTGAACTGACGTTCAAAAATAAAACATTTGAAAACGGACCATTTTCCACATTTCTGAAGCATGACGTAATGGGGGGGTGTTATCTCTTTTGTCGAAAATCAGCCGTTTTTGCTCGAACATTAAATGCCTCCAGATGGTATTTAATTAACTTCCTGAGCCCCTGGAAGCATGAAAATCACTTTAAACATGCTAATTTTAGCTCTAACACTGATGATCCACCTACAAATGTGAACTGACGTTCAAAAATAAAACATTTGAAAACGGACCATTTTCCACATTTCTGAAGCATGACGTAATGGGGGGGTGTTATCTCTTTTGTGGAAAATCAGCCGTTTTTGCTCTAACATTAAATGCCTCCAAATGGTATTTAATTAACTTCCCGGGGTGAAGAAACCCTTTTTGAGAACTCAGAGTGAGTAAATTGGCCATTTTCATGCACTTTTAACCATTCCATAAATCTTGTGTTTTGGGCCCCTGGAAGCATGAAAATCACTTTAAACATGCTAATTTTAGCTCTAACACTGATGATCCACCTACAAATGTGAACTGACGTTCAAAAATAAAACATTTGAAAACGGACCATTTTCCACATTTCTGAAGCATGACGTAATGGGGGGGTGTTATCTCTTTTGTCGAAAATCAGCCGTTTTTGCTCGAACATTAAATGCCTCCAAATGGTATTTTTTTCACTTCCCGAGCCCCTGGAAGCATGAAAATCACTTTAAACATGCTAATTTTAGCTCTAACACTGATGATCCACCTACAAATGTGAACTGACGTTCAAAAATAAAACATTTGAAAACGGACCATTTTCCACATTTCTGAAGCATGACGTAATGGGGGGGTGTTATCTCTTTTGTCGAAAATCAGCCGTTTTTGCTCGAACATTAAATGCCTCCAAATGGTATTTAATTAACTTCCCGGGGTGAAGAAACCCTTTTTGAGAACTCAGAGTGAGTAAATTGGCCATTTTCATGCACTTTTAACCATTCCATAAATCTTGTGTTTTGGGCCCCTGGAAGCATGAAAATCACTTTAAACATGCTAATTTTAGCTCTAACACTGATGATCCACATACAAATGTGAACTGACGTTCAAAAATAAAACATTTGAAAACGGACCATTTTCCACATTTCTGAAGCATGACGTAATGGGGGGGTGTTATCTCTTTTGTCGAAAATCAGCCGTTTTTGCTCTAACATTAAATGCCTCCAAATGGTATTTAATTAACTTCCCGGGGTGAAGAAACCCTTTTTGAGAACTCAGAGTGAGTAAATTGGCAATTTTCATGCACTTTTAACCATTCCATAAATCTTGTGTTTTGGGCCCCTGGAAGCATGAAAATCACTTTAAACATGCTAATTTTAGCTCTAACACTGATGATCCACCTACAAATGTGAACTGACGTTCAAAAATAAAACATTTGAAAACGGACCATTTTCCACATTTCTGAAGCATGACGTAATGGGGGGGTGTTATCTCTTTTGTCGAAAATCAGCCGTTTTTGCTCGAACATTAAATGCCTCCAAATGGTATTTATTTCACTTCCCGAGCCCCTGGAAGCATGAAAATCACTTTAAACATGCTAATTTTAGCTCTAACACTGATGATCCACCTACAAATGTGAACTTACGTTCAAAAATAAAACATTTGAAAACGGACCATTTTCCACATTTCTGAAGCATGACGTAATGGGGGGGTGTTATCTCTTTTGTCGAAAATCAGCTGTTTTTGCTCTAACATTAAATGCCTCCAAATGGTATTTAATTAACTTCCCGGGGTGAAGAAACCCTTTTTGAGAACTCAGAGTGAGTAAATTGGCCATTTTCATGCACTTTTAACCATTCCATAAATCTTGTGTTTTGGGCCCCTGGAAGCATGAAAATCACTTTAAACATGCTAATTTTAGCCCTAACACTGATGATCCACCTACAAATGTGAACTGACGTTCAAAAATGAAACATTTGAAAACGGACCATTTTCCACATTTCTGAAGCATGACGTAATGGGGGGGTGTTATCTCTTTTGTCGAAAATCAGCCGTTTTTGCTCGAACATTAAATGCCTCCAAATGGTATTTAATTAACTTCCCGGGGTGAAGAAACCCTTTTTGAGAACTCAGAGTGAGTAAATTGGCCATTTTCATGCACTTTTAACCATTCCATAAATCTTGTGTTTTGGGCCCCTGGAAGCATGAAAATCACTTTAAACATGCTAATTTTAGCTCTAACACTGATGATCCACCTACAAATGTGAACTGACGTTCAAAAATAAAACATTTGAAAACGGACCATTTTCCACATTTCTGAAGCATGACGTAATGGGGGGGTGTTATCTCTTTTGTCGAAAATCAGCCGTTTTTGCTCTAACATTAAATGCCTCCAAATGGTATTTAATTAACTTCCCGGGGTGAAGAAACCCTTTTTGAGAACTCAGAGTGAGTAAATTGGCCATTTTCATGCACTTTTAACCATTCCATAAATCTTGTGTTTTGGGCCCCTGGAAGCATGAAAATCACTTTAAACATGCTAATTTTAGCTCTAACACTGATGATCCACCTACAAATGTGAACTGACGTTCAAAAATAAAACATTTGAAAACGGACCATTTTCCACATTTCTGAAGCATGACGTAATGGGGGGGTGTTATCTCTTTTGTCGAAAATCAGCCGTTTTTGCTCGAACATTAAATGCCTCCAAATGGTATTTATTTCACTTCCCGAGCCCCTGGAAGCATGAAAATCACTTTAAACATGCTAATTTTAGCTCTAACACTGATGATCCACCTACAAATGTGAACTGACGTTCAAAAATAAAACTTTTGAAAACGGACCATTTTCCACAATTCTGAAGCATGACGTAATGGGGGGGTGTTATCTCTTTTGTCGAAAATCAGCCGTTTTTGCTCGAACATTAAATGCCTCCAAATGGTATTTAATTAACTTCCCGGGGTGAAGAAACCCTTTTTGAGAACTCAGAGTGAGTAAATTGGCCATTTTCATGCACTTTTAACCATTCCATAAATCTTGTGTTTTGGGCCCCTGGAAGCATGAAAATCACTTTAAACATGCTAATTTTAGCTCTAACACTGATGATCCACCTACAAATGTGAACTGACGTTCAAAAATAAAACATTTGAAAACGGACCATTTTCCACATTTCTGAAGCATGACGTAATGGGGGGGTGTTATCTCTTTTGTCGAAAATCAGCCGTTTTTGCTCTAACATTAAATGCCTCCAAATGGTATTTAATTAACTTCCCGGGGTGAAGAAACCCTTTTTGAGAACTCAGAGTGAGCAAATTGGCCATTTTCATGCACTTTTAACCATTCCATAAATCTTGTGTTTTGGGCCCCTGGAAGCATGAAAATCACTTTAAACATGCTAATTTTAGCTCTAACACTGATGATCCACCTACAAATGTGAACTGACGTTCAAAAATAAAACATTTGAAAACAGACCATTTTCCACATTTCTGAAGCATGACGTAATGGGGGGGTGTTATCTCTTTTGTCGAAAATCAGCCGTTTTTGCTCGAACATTAAATGCCTCCAAATGGTATTTAATTAACTTCCCGAGCCCCTGGAAGCATGAAAATCACTTTAAACATGCTAATTTTAGCTCTAACACTGATGATCCACCTACAAATGTGAACTGACGTTCAAAAATGAAACATTTGAAAACGGACCATTTTCCACATTTCTGAAGCATGACGTAATGGGGGGGTGTTATCTCTTTTGTGGAAAATCAGCCTTTTTTGCTCGAACATTAAATGCCTCCAAATGGTATTTAATTAACTTCCCGGGGTGAAGAAACCCTTTTTGAGAACTCAGAGTGAGTAAATTGGCCATTTTCATGCACTTTTAACCATTCCATAAATCTTGTGTTTTGGGCCCCTGGAAGCATGAAAATCACTTTAAACATGCTAATTTTAGCTCTAACACTGATGATCCACCTACAAATGTGAACTGACGTTCAAAAATAAAACATTTGAAAACGGACCATTTTCCACATTTCTGAAGCATGACGTAATGGGGGGGTGTTATCTCTTGTCGAAAATCAGCCGTTTTTGCTCGAACATTAAATGCCTCCAAATGGTATTTATTTCACTTCCCGAGCCCCTGGAAGCATGAAAATCACTTTAAACATGCTAATTTTAGCTCTAACACTGATGATCCACCTACAAATGTGAACTGACGTTCAAAAATAAAACATTTGAAAACGGACCATTTTCCACATTTCTGAAGCATGACGTAATGGGGGGGTGTTATCTCTTTTGTGGAAAATCAGCCGTTTTTGCTCTAACATTAAATGCCTCCAAATGGTATTTAATTAACTTCCCGGGGTGAAGAAACCCTTTTTGAGAACTCAGAGTGAGTAAATTGGCCATTTTCATGCACTTTTAACCATTCCATAAATCTTGTGTTTTGGGCCCCTGGAAGCATGAAAATCACTTTAAACATGCTAATTTTAGCTCTAACACTGATGATCCACCTACAAATGTGAACTGACGTTCAAAAATGAAACATTTGAAAACGGACCATTTTCCACATTTCTGAAGCATGACGTAATGGGGGGGTGTTATCTCTTTTGTCGAAAATCAGCCGTTTTTGCTCGAACATTAAATGCCTCCAAATGGTATTTATTAACTTCCCGAGCCCCTGGAAGCATGAAAATCACTTTAAACATGCTAATTTTAGCTCTAACACTGATGATCCACCTACAAATGTGAACTGACGTTCAAAAATAAAACATTTGAAAACGGACCATTTTCCACATTTCTGAAGCATGACGTAATGGGGGGGTGTTATCTCTTTTGTCGAAAATCAGCCGTTTTTGCTCGAACATTAAATGCCTCCAAATGGTATTTAATTAACTTCCCGAGCCCCTGGAAGCATGAAAATCACTTTAAACATGCTAATTTTAGCTCTAACACTGATTATCCACCTATAAATGTGAACTGACGTTCAAAAATAAAACATTTGAAAACGGACCATTTTCCACATTTCTGAAGCATGACGTAATGGGGGGGTGTTATCTCTTTTGTCGAAAATCAGCCGTTTTTGCTCTAACATTAAATGCCTCCAAATGGTATTTAATTAACTTCCCGGGGTGAAGAAACCCTTTTTGAGAACTCAGAGTGAGTAAATTGGCCATTTTCATGCACTTTTAACCATTCCATAAATCTTGTGTTTTGGGCCCCTGGAAGCATGAAAATCACTTTAAACATGCTAATTTTAGCCCTAACACTGATGATCCACCTACAAATGTGAACTGACGTTCAAAAATGAAACATTTGAAAACGGACCATTTTCCACATTTCTGAAGCATGACGTAATGGGGGGGTGTTATCTCTTTTGTCGAAAATCAGCCGTTTTTGCTCGAACATTAAATGCCTCCAAATGGTATTTAATTAACTTCCCGGGGTGAAGAAACCCTTTTTGAGAACTCAGAGTGAGTAAATTGGCCATTTTCATGCACTTTTAACCATTCCATAAATCTTGTGTTTTGGGCCCCTGGAAGCATGAAAATCACTTTAAACATGCTAATTTTAGCTCTAACACTGATGATCCACCTACAAATGTGAACTGACGTTCAAAAATAAAACATTTGAAAACGGACCATTTTCCACATTTCTGAAGCATGACGTAATGGGGGGGGTGTTATCTCTTTTGTCGAAAATCAGCCGTTTTTGCTCTAACATTAAATGCCTCCAAATGGTATTTAATTAACTTCCCGGGGTGAAGAAACCCTTTTTGAGAACTCAGAGTGAGTAAATTGGCCATTTTCATGCACTTTTAACCATTCCATAAATCTTGTGTTTTGGGCCCCTGGAAGCATGAAAATCACTTTAAACATGCTAATTTTAGCTCTAACACTGATGATCCACCTACAAATGTGAACTGACGTTCAAAAATAAAACATTTGAAAACGGACCATTTTCCACATTTCTGAAGCATGACGTAATGGGGGGGTGTTATCTCCTTTGTCGAAAATCAGCCGTTTTTGCTCGAACATTAAATGCCTCCAAATGGTATTTATTTCACTTCCCGAGCCCCTGGAAGCATGAAAATCACTTTAAACATGCTAATTTTAGCTCTAACACTGATGATCCACCTACAAATGTGAACTGACGTTCAAAAATAAAACATTTGAAAACGGACCATTTTCCACATTTCTGAAGCATGACGTAATGGGGGGGTGTTATCTCTTTCGTAGAAAATCAGCCGTTTTTGCTCTAACATTAAATGCCTCCAAATGGTATTTAATTAACTTCCCGGGGTGAAGAAACCCTTTTTGAGAACTCAGAGTGAGTAAATTGGCCATTTTCATGCACTTTTAACCATTCCATAAATCTTGTGTTTTGGGCCCCTGGAAGCATGAAAATCACTTTAAACATGCTAATTTTAGCTCTAACACTGATGATCCACCTACAAATGTGAACTGACGTTCAAAAATAAAACATTTGAAAACGGACCATTTTCCACATTT
Source organism: Lissotriton vulgaris (assembly GCF_964263255.1). NCBI lineage: Eukaryota > Metazoa > Chordata > Amphibia > Caudata > Salamandridae > Lissotriton > Lissotriton vulgaris. The sequence goes on from NW_028245990.1 coordinate 83,714, forward strand.
CTGAAGCATGACGTAATGGGGGGGTGTTATCTCTTTTGTGGAAAATCAGCCGTTTTTGCTCTAACATTTAATGCCTCCAAATGGTATTTAATTAACTTCCCGGGGTGAAGAAACCCTTTTTGAGAACTCAGAGTGAGTAAATTGGCCATTTTCATGCACTTTTAACCATTCCATAAATCTTGTGTTTTGGGCCCCTGGAAGCATGAAAATCACTTTAAACATGCTAATTTTAGCTCTAACACTGATGATCCACCTACAAATGTGAACTGACGTTCAAAAATAAAACATTTGAAAACGGACCATTTTCCACATTTCTGAAGCATGACGTAATGGGGGGGTGTTATCTCTTTTGTCGAAAATCAGCCGTTTTTGCTCGAACATTAAATGCCTCCAAATGGTATTTATTTCACTTCCCGAGCCCCTGGAAGCATGAAAATCACTTTAAACATGCTAATTTTAGCTCTAACACTGATGATCCACCTACAAATGTGAACTGACGTTCAAAAATAAAACATTTGAAAACGGACCATTTTCCACATTTCTGAAGCATGACGTAATGGGGGGGTGTTATCTCTTTTGTGGAAAATCAGCCGTTTTTGCTCTAACATTAAATGCCTCCAAATGGTATTTAATTAACTTCCCGGGTGAAGAAACCCTTTTTGAGAACTCAGAGTGAGTAAATTGGCCATTTTCATGCACTTTTAACCATTCCATAAATCTTGTGTTTTGGGCCCCTGGAAGCATGAAAATCACTTTAAACATGCTAATTTTACCTCTAACACTGATGATCCACCTACAAATGTGAACTGACGTTCAAAAATAAAACATTTGAAAACGGACCATTTTCCACATTTCTGAAGCATGACGTAATGGGGGGGTGTTATCTCTTTTGTCGAAAATCAGCCGTTTTTGCTCGAACATTAAATGCCTCCAAATGGTATTTAATTAACTTCCCGAGCCCCTGGAAGCATGAAAATCACTTTAAACATGCTAATTTTAGCTCTAACACTGATGATCCACCTACAAATGTGAACTGACGTTCAAAAATGAAACATTTGAAAACGGACCATTTTCCACATTTCTGAAGCATGACGTAATGGGGGGGTGTTATCTCTTTTGTGGAAAATCAGCCGTTTTTGCTCTAACATTAAATGCCTCCAAATGGTATTTAATTAACTTCCCGGGGTGAAGAAACCCTTTTTGAGAACTCAGAGTGAGTAAATTGGCCATTTTCATGCACTTTTAACCATTCCATAAATCTTGTGTTTTGGGCCCCTGGAAGCATGAAAATCACTTTAAACATGCTAATTTTAGCTCTAACACTGATGATCCACCTACAAATGTGAACTGACGTTCAAAAATGAAACATTTGAAAACGGACCATTTTCCACATTTCTGAAGCATGACGTAATGGGGGGGGTGTTATCTCTTTTGTCGAAAATCAGCCGTTTTTGCTCGAACATTAAATGCCTCCAAATGGTATTTAATTAACTTCCCGAGCCCCTGGAAGCATGAAAATCACTTTAAACATGCTAATTTTAGCTCTAACACTGATGATCCACCTACAAATGTGAACTGACGTTCAAAAATATAACATTTGAAAACGGACCATTTTCCACATTTCTGAAGCATGACGTAATGGGGGGGTGTTATCTCTTTTGTCGAAAATCAGCCGTTTTTGCTCGAACATTAAATGCCTCCAAATGGTATTTAATTAACTTCCCGAGCCCCTGGAAGCATGAAAATCACTTTAAACATGCTAATTTTAGCTCTAACACTGATGATCCACCTACAAATGTGAACTGACGTTCAAAAATGAAACATTTGAAAACGGACCATTTTCCACATTTCTGAAGCATGACGTAATGGGGGGGTGTTATCTCTTTTGTGGAAAATCAGCCGTTTTTGCTCTAACATTAAATGCCTCCAAATGGTATTTAATTAACTTCCCGGGGTGAAGAAACCCTTTTTGAGAACTCAGAGTGAGTAAATTGGCCATTTTCATGCACTTTTAACCATTCCATAAATCTTGTGTTTTGGGCCCCTGGAAGCATGAAAATCACTTTAAACATGCTAATTTTAGCTCTAACACTGATGATCCACCTACAAATGTGAACTGACGTTCAAAAATGAAACATTTGAAAACGGACCATTTTCCACATTTCTGAAGCATGACGTAATGGGGGGGTGTTATCTCTTTTGTCGAAAATCAGCCGTTTTTGCTCGAACATTAAATGCCTCCAAATGGTATTTAATTAACTTCCCGAGCCCCTGGAAGCATGAAAATCACTTTAAACATGCTAATTTTAGCTCTAACACTGATGATCCACCTACAAATGTGAACTGACGTTCAAAAATAAAACATTTGAAAACGGACCATTTTCCACATTTCTGAAGCATGACGTAATGGGGGGGGTGTTATCTCTTTTGTCGAAAATCAGCCGTTTTTGCTCGAACATTAAATGCCTCCAAATGGTATTTAATTAACTTCCCGAGCCCCTGGAAGCATGAAAATCACTTTAAACATGCTCATTTTAGCTCTAACACTCATGATCCACCTACAAATGTGAACTGACGTTCAAAAATAAAACATTTGAAAACGGACCATTTTCCACATTTCTGAAGCATGACGTAATGGGGGGGTGTTATCTCTTTTGTCGAAAATCAGCCGTTTTTGCTCGAACATTAAATGCCTCCAGATGGTATTTAATTAACTTCCTGAGCCCCTGGAAGCATGAAAATCACTTTAAACATGCTAATTTTAGCTCTAACACTGATAATCCACCTACAAATGTGAACTGACGTTCAAAAATAAAACATTTGAAAACGGACCATTTTCCACATTTCTGAAGCATGACGTAATGGGGGGGTGTTATCTCTTTTGTGGAAAATCAGCCGTTTTTGCTCTAACATTTAATGCCTCCAAATGGTATTTAATTAACTTCCCGGGGTGAAGAAACCCTTTTTGAGAACTCAGAGTGAGTAAATTGGCCATTTTCATGCACTTTTAACCATTCCATAAATCTTGTGTTTTGGGCCCCTGGAAGCATGAAAATCACTTTAAACATGCTAATTTTAGCTCTAACACTGATGATCCACCTACAAATGTGAACTGACGTTCAAAAATAAAACATTTGAAAACGGACCATTTTCCACATTTCTGAAGCATGACGTAATGGGGGGGTGTTATCTCTTTTGTCGAAAATCAGCCGTTTTTGCTCGAACATTAAATGCCTCCAAATGGTATTTATTTCACTTCCCGAGCCCCTGGAAGCATGAAAATCACTTTAAACATGCTAATTTTAGCTCTAACACTGATGATCCACCTACAAATGTGAACTGACGTTCAAAAATAAAACATTTGAAAACGGACCATTTTCCACATTTCTGAAGCATGACGTAATGGGGGGGTGTTATCTCTTTTGTGGAAAATCAGCCGTTTTTGCTCTAACATTAAATGCCTCCAAATGGTATTTAATTAACTTCCCGGGGTGAAGAAACCCTTTTTGAGAACTCAGAGTGAGTAAATTGGCCATTTTCATGCACTTTTAACCATTCCATAAATCTTGTGTTTTGGGCCCCTGGAAGCATGAAAATCCCTTTAAACATGCTAATTTTAGCTCTAACACTGATGATCCACCTACAAATGTGAACTGACGTTCAAAAATAAAACATTTGAAAACGGACCATTTTCCACATTTCTGAAGCATGACGTAATGGGGGGGTGTTATCTCTTTTGTCGAAAATCAGCCGTTTTTGCTCGAACATTAAATGCCTCCAAATGGTATTTTTTTCACTTCCCGAGCCCCTGGAAGCATGAAAATCACTTTAAACATGCTAATTTTAGCTCTAACACTGATGATCCACCTACAAATGTGAACTGACGTTCAAAAATAAAACATTTGAAAACGGACCATTTTCCACATTTCTGAAGCATGACGTAATGGGGGGGTGTTATCTCTTTTGTCGAAAATCAGCCGTTTTTGCTCGAACATTAAATGCCTCCAAATGGTATTTAATTAACTTCCCGGGGTGAAGAAACCCTTTTTGAGAACTCAGAGTGAGTAAATTGGCCATTTTCATGCACTTTTAACCATTCCATAAATCTTGTGTTTTGGGCCCCTGGAAGCATGAAAATCACTTTAAACATGCTAATTTTAGCTCTAACACTGATGATCCACATACAAATGTGAACTGACGTTCAAAAATAAAACATTTGAAAACGGACCATTTTCCACATGTCTGAAGCATGACGTAATGGGGGGGTGTTATCTCTTTTGTCGAAAATCAGCCGTTTTTGCTCTAACATTAAATGCCTCCAAATGGTATTTAATTAACTTCCCGGGGTGAAGAAACCCTTTTTGAGAACTCAGAGTGAGTAAATTGGCAATTTTCATGCACTTTTAACCATTCCATAAATCTTGTGTTTTGGGCCCCTGGAAGCATGAAAATCACTTTAAACATGCTAATTTTAGCTCTAACACTGATGATCCACCTACAAATGTGAACTGACGTTCAAAAATAAAACATTTGAAAACGGACCATTTTCCACATTTCTGAAGCATGACGTAATGGGGGGGTGTTATCTCTTTTGTCGAAAATCAGCCGTTTTTGCTCGAACATTAAATGCCTCCAAATGGTATTTATTTCACTTCCCGAGCCCCTGGAAGCATGAAAATCACTTTAAACATGCTAATTTTAGCTCTAACACTGATGATCCACCTACAAATGTGAACTTACGTTCAAAAATAAAACATTTGAAAACGGACCATTTTCCACATTTCTGAAGCATGACGTAATGGGGGGGTGTTATCTCTTTTGTCGAAAATCAGCTGTTTTTGCTCTAACATTAAATGCCTCCAAATGGTATTTAATTAACTTCCCGGGGTGAAGAAACCCTTTTTGAGAACTCAGAGTGAGTAAATTGGCCATTTTCATGCACTTTTAACCATTCCATAAATCTTGTGTTTTGGGCCCCTGGAAGCATGAAAATCACTTTAAACATGCTAATTTTAGCCCTAACACTGATGATCCACCTACAAATGTGAACTGACGTTCAAAAATGAAACATTTGAAAACGGACCATTTTCCACATTTCTGAAGCATGACGTAATGGGGGGGTGTTATCTCTTTTGTCGAAAATCAGCCGTTTTTGCTCGAACATTAAATGCCTCCAAATGGTATTTAATTAACTTCCCGGGGTGAAGAAACCCTTTTTGAGAACTCAGAGTGAGTAAATTGGCCATTTTCATGCACTTTTAACCATTCCATAAATCTTGTGTTTTGGGCCCCTGGAAGCATGAAAATCACTTTAAACATGCTAATTTTAGCTCTAACACTGATGATCCACCTACAAATGTGAACTGACGTTCAAAAATAAAACATTTGAAAACGGACCATTTTCCACATTTCTGAAGCATGACGTAATGGGGGGGTGTTATCTCTTTTGTCGAAAATCAGCCGTTTTTGCTCTAACATTAAATGCCTCCAAATGGTATTTAATTAACTTCCCGGGGTGAAGAAACCCTTTTTGAGAACTCAGAGTGAGTAAATTGGCCATTTTCATGCACTTTTAACCATTCCATAAATCTTGTGTTTTGGGCCCCTGGAAGCATGAAAATCACTTTAAACATGCTAATTTTAGCTCTAACACTGATGATCCACCTACAAATGTGAACTGACGTTCAAAAATAAAACATTTGAAAACGGACCATTTTCCACATTTCTGAAGCATGACGTAATGGGGGGGTGTTATCTCTTTTGTCGAAAATCAGCCGTTTTTGCTCGAACATTAAATGCCTCCAAATGGTATTTATTTCACTTCCCGAGCCCCTGGAAGCATGAAAATCACTTTAAACATGCTAATTTTAGCTCTAACACTGATGATCCACCTACAAATGTGAACTGACGTTCAAAAATAAAACTTTTGAAAACGGACCATTTTCCACAATTCTGAAGCATGACGTAATGGGGGGGTGTTATCTCTTTTGTCGAAAATCAGCCGTTTTTGCTCGAACATTAAATGCCTCCAAATGGTATTTAATTAACTTCCCGGGGTGAAGAAACCCTTTTTGAGAACTCAGAGTGAGTAAATTGGCCATTTTCATGCACTTTTAACCATTCCATAAATCTTGTGTTTTGGGCCCCTGGAAGCATGAAAATCACTTTAAACATGCTAATTTTAGCTCTAACACTGATGATCCACCTACAAATGTGAACTGACGTTCAAAAATAAAACATTTGAAAACGGACCATTTTCCACATTTCTGAAGCATGACGTAATGGGGGGGTGTTATCTCTTTTGTCGAAAATCAGCCGTTTTTGCTCGAACATTAAATGCCTCCAAATGGTATTTATTTCACTTCCCGAGCCCCTGGAAGCATGAAAATCACTTTAAACATGCTAATTTTAGCTCTAACACTGATGATCCACCTACAAATGTGAACTGACGTTCAAAAATAAAACTTTTGAAAACGGACCATTTTCCACAATTCTGAAGCATGACGTAATGGGGGGGTGTTATCTCTTTTGTCGAAAATCAGCCGTTTTTGCTCGAACATTAAATGCCTCCAAATGGTATTTAATTAACTTCCCGGGGTGAAGAAACCCTTTTTGAGAACTCAGAGTGAGTAAATTGGCCATTTTCATGCACTTTTAACCATTCCATAAATCTTGTGTTTTGGGCCCCTGGAAGCATGAAAATCACTTTAAACATGCTAATTTTAGCTCTAACACTGATGATCCACCTACAAATGTGAACTGACGTTCAAAAATAAAACATTTGAAAACGGACCATTTTCCACATTTCTGAAGCATGACGTAATGGGGGGGTGTTATCTCTTTTGTCGAAAATCAGCCGTTTTTGCTCTAACATTAAATGCCTCCAAATGGTATTTAATTAACTTCCCGGGGTGAAGAAACCCTTTTTGAGAACTCAGAGTGAGCAAATTGGCCATTTTCATGCACTTTTAACCATTCCATAAATCTTGTGTTTTGGGCCCCTGGAAGCATGAAAATCACTTTAAACATGCTAATTTTAGCTCTAACACTGATGATCCACCTACAAATGTGAACTGACGTTCAAAAATAAAACATTTGAAAACAGACCATTTTCCACATTTCTGAAGCATGACGTAATGGGGGGGTGTTATCTCTTTTGTCGAAAATCAGCCGTTTTTGCTCGAACATTAAATGCCTCCAAATGGTATTTAATTAACTTCCCGAGCCCCTGGAAGCATGAAAATCACTTTAAACATGCTAATTTTAGCTCTAACACTGATGATCCACCTACAAATGTGAACTGACGTTCAAAAATGAAACATTTGAAAACGGACCATTTTCCACATTTCTGAAGCATGACGTAATGGGGGGGTGTTATCTCTTTTGTGGAAAATCAGCCTTTTTTGCTCGAACATTAAATGCCTCCAAATGGTATTTAATTAACTTCCCGGGGTGAAGAAACCCTTTTTGAGAACTCAGAGTGAGTAAATTGGCCATTTTCATGCACTTTTAACCATTCCATAAATCTTGTGTTTTGGGCCCCTGGAAGCATGAAAATCACTTTAAACATGCTAATTTTAGCTCTAACACTGATGATCCACCTACAAATGTGAACTGACGTTCAAAAATAAAACATTTGAAAACGGACCATTTTCCACATTTCTGAAGCATGACGTAATGGGGGGGTGTTATCTCTTGTCGAAAATCAGCCGTTTTTGCTCGAACATTAAATGCCTCCAAATGGTATTTATTTCACTTCCCGAGCCCCTGGAAGCATGAAAATCACTTTAAACATGCTAATTTTAGCTCTAACACTGATGATCCACCTACAAATGTGAACTGACGTTCAAAAATAAAACATTTGAAAACGGACCATTTTCCACATTTCTGAAGCATGACGTAATGGGGGGGTGTTATCTCTTTTGTGGAAAATCAGCCGTTTTTGCTCTAACATTAAATGCCTCCAAATGGTATTTAATTAACTTCCCGGGGTGAAGAAACCCTTTTTGAGAACTCAGAGTGAGTAAATTGGCCATTTTCATGCACTTTTAACCATTCCATAAATCTTGTGTTTTGGGCCCCTGGAAGCATGAAAATCACTTTAAACATGCTAATTTTAGCTCTAACACTGATGATCCACCTACAAATGTGAACTGACGTTCAAAAATGAAACATTTGAAAACGGACCATTTTCCACATTTCTGAAGCATGACGTAATGGGGGGGTGTTATCTCTTTTGTCGAAAATCAGCCGTTTTTGCTCGAACATTAAATGCCTCCAAATGGTATTTAATTAACTTCCCGAGCCCCTGGAAGCATGAAAATCACTTTAAACATGCTAATTTTAGCTCTAACACTGATGATCCACCTACAAATGTGAACTGACGTTCAAAAATAAAACATTTGAAAACGGACCATTTTCCACATTTCTGAAGCATGACGTAATGGGGGGGTGTTATCTCTTTTGTCAAAAATCAGCCGTTTTTGCTCGAACATTAAATGCCTCCAAATGGTATTTAATTAACTTCCCGAGCCCCTGGAAGCATGAAAATCACTTTAAACATGCTAATTTTAGCTCTAACACTGATTATCCACCTACAAATGTGAACTGACGTTCAAAAATAAAACATTTGAAAACGGACCATTTTCCACATTTCTGAAGCATGACGTAATGGGGGGGTGTTATCTCTTTTGTCGAAAATCAGCCGTTTTTGCTCTAACATTAAATGCCTCCAAATGGTATTTAATTAACTTCCCGGGGTGAAGAAACCCTTTTTGAGAACTCAGAGTGAGTAAATTGGCCATTTTCATGCACTTTTAACCATTCCATAAATCTTGTGTTTTGGGCCCCTGGAAGCATGAAAATCACTTTAAACATGCTAATTTTAGCCCTAACACTGATGATCCACCTACAAATGTGAACTGACGTTCAAAAATGAAACATTTGAAAACGGACCATTTTCCACATTTCTGAAGCATGACGTAATGGGGGGGTGTTATCTCTTTTGTCGAAAATCAGCCGTTTTTGCTCGAACATTAAATGCCTCCAAATGGTATTTAATTAACTTCCCGGGGTGAAGAAACCCTTTTTGAGAACTCAGAGTGAGTAAATTGGCCATTTTCATGCACTTTTAACCATTCCATAAATCTTGTGTTTTGGGCCCCTGGAAGCATGAAAATCACTTTAAACATGCTAATTTTAGCTCTAACACTGATGATCCACCTACAAATGTGAACTGACGTTCAAAAATAAAACATTTGAAAACGGACCATTTTCCACATTTCTGAAGCATGACGTAATGGGGGGGGTGTTATCTCTTTTGTCGAAAATCAGCCGTTTTTGCTCTAACATTAAATGCCTCCAAATGGTATTTAATTAACTTCCCGGGGTGAAGAAACCCTTTTTGAGAACTCAGAGTGAGTAAATTGGCCATTTTCATGCACTTTTAACCATTCCATAAATCTTGTGTTTTGGGCCCCTGGAAGCATGAAAATCACTTTAAACATGCTAATTTTAGCTCTAACACTGATGATCCACCTACAAATGTGAACTGACGTTCAAAAATAAAACATTTGAAAACGGACCATTTTCCACATTTCTGAAGCATGACGTAATGGGGGGGTGTTATCTCCTTTGTCGAAAATCAGCCGTTTTTGCTCGAACATTAAATGCCTCCAAATGGTATTTATTTCACTTCCCGAGCCCCTGGAAGCATGAAAATCACTTTAAACATGCTAATTTTAGCTCTAACACTGATGATCCACCTACAAATGTGAACTGACGTTCAAAAATAAAACATTTGAAAACGGACCATTTTCCACATTTCTGAAGCATGACGTAATGGGGGGGTGTTATCTCTTTCGTAGAAAATCAGCCGTTTTTGCTCTAACATTAAATGCCTCCAAATGGTATTTAATTAACTTCCCGGGGTGAAGAAACCCTTTTTGAGAACTCAGAGTGAGTAAATTGGCCATTTTCATGCACTTTTAACCATTCCATAAATCTTGTGTTTTGGGCCCCTGGAAGCATGAAAATCACTTTAAACATGCTAATTTTAGCTCTAACACTGATGATCCACCTACAAATGTGAACTGACGTTCAAAAATAAAACATTTGAAAACGGACCATTTTCCACATTTCTGAAGCATGACGTAATGGGGGGGTGTTATCTCTTTTGTGGAAAATCAGCCGTTTTTGCTCTAACATTTAATGCCTCCAAATGGTATTTAATTAACTTCCCGGGGTGAAGAAACCCTTTTTGAGAACTCAGAGTGAGTAAATTGGCCATTTTCATGCACTTTTAACCATTCCATAAATCTTGTGTTTTGGGCCCCTGGAAGCATGAAAATCACTTTAAACATGCTAATTTTAGCTCTAACACTGATGATCCACCTACAAATGTGAACTGACGTTCAAAAATAAAACATTTGAAAACGGACCATTTTCCACATTTCTGAAGCATGACGTAATGGGGGGGTGTTATCTCTTTTGTCGAAAATCAGCCGTTTTTGCTCGAACATTAAATGCCTCCAAATAGTATTTATTTCACTTCCCGAGCCCCTGGAAGCATGAAAATCACTTTAAACATGCTAATTTTAGCTCTAACACTGATGATCCACCTACAAATGTGAACTGACGTTCAAAAATAAAACATTTGAAAACGGACCATTTTCCACATTTCTGAAGCATGACGTAATGGGGGGGTGTTATCTCTTTTGTGGAAAATCAGCCGTTTTTGCTCTAACATTAAATGCCTCCAAATGGTATTTAATTAACTTCCCGGGGTGAAGAAACCCTTTTTGAGAACTCAGAGTGAGTAAATTGGCCATTTTCATGCACTTTTAACCATTCCATAAATCTTGTGTTTTGGGCCCCTGGAAGCATGAAAATCACTTTAAACATGCTAATTTTAGCTCTAACACTGATGATCCACCTACAAATGTGAACTGACGTTCAAAAATAAAACATTTGAAAACGGACCATTTTCCACATTTCTGAAGCATGACGTAATGGGGGGGTGTTATCTCTTTTGTCGAAAATCAGCCGTTTTTGCTCGAACATTAAATGCCTCCAAATGGTATTTTTTTCACTTCCCGAGCCCCTGGAAGCATGAAAATCACTTTAAACATGCTAATTTTAGCTCTAACACTGATGATCCACCTACAAATGTGAACTGACGTTCAAAAATAAAACATTTGAAAACGGACCATTTTCCACATTTCTGAAGCATGACGTAATGGGGGGGTGTTATCTCTTTTGTCGAAAATCAGCCGTTTTTGCTCGAACATTAAATGCCTCCAAATGGTATTTAATTAACTTCCCGGGGTGAAGAAACCCTTTTTGAGAACTCAGAGTGAGTAAATTGGCCATTTTCATGCACTTTTAACCATTCCATAAATCTTGTGTTTTGGGCCCCGGAAGCATGAAAATCACTTTAAACATGCTAATTTTAGCTCTAACACTGATGATCCACCTACAAATGTGAACTGACGTTCAAAAATAAAACATTTGAAAACGGACCATTTTCCACATTTCTGAAGCATGACGTAATGGGGGGGTGTTATCTCTTTTGTCGAAAATCAGCCGTTTTTGCTCTAACATTAAATGCCTCCAAATGGTATTTAATTAACTTCCCGGGGTGAAGAAACCCTTTTTGAGAACTCAGAGTGAGTAAATTGGCCATTTTCATGCACTTTTAACCATTCCATAAATCTTGTGTTTTGGGCCCCTGGAAGCATGAAAATCACTTTAAACATGCTAATTTTAGCTCTAACACTGATGATCCACCTACAAATGTGAACTGACGTTCAAAAATAAAACATTTGAAAACGGACCATTTTCCACATTTCTGAAGCATGACGTAATGGGGGGGTGTTATCTCTTTTGTCGAAAATCAGCCGTTTTTGCTCGAACATTAAATGCCTCCAAATGGTATTTATTTCACTTCCCGAGCCCCTGGAAGCATGAAAATCACTTTAAACATGCTAATTTTAGCTCTAACACTGATGATCCACCTACAAATGTGAACTGACGTTCAAAAATAAAACTTTTGAAAACGGACCATTTTCCACAATTCTGAAGCATGACGTAATGGGGGGGTGTTATCTCTTTTGTCGAAAATCAGCCGTTTTTGCTCGAACATTAAATGCCTCCAAATGGTATTTAATTAACTTCCCGGGGTGAAGAAACCCTTTTTGAGAACTCAGAGTGAGTAAATTGGCCATTTTCATGCACTTTTAACCATTCCATAAATCTTGTGTTTTGGGCCCCTGGAAGCATGAAAATCACTTTAAACATGCTAATTTTAGCTCTAACACTGATGATCCACCTACAAATGTGAACTGACGTTCAAAAATAAAACATTTGAAAACGGACCATTTTCCACATTTCTGAAGCATGACGTAATGGGGGGGGTGTTATCTCTTTTGTCGAAAATCAGCCGTTTTTGCTCGAACATTAAATGCCTCCAAATGGTATTTATTTCACTTCCCGAGCCCCTGGAAGCATGAAAATCACTTTAAACATGCTAATTTTAGCTCTAACACTGATGATCCACCTACAAATGTGAACTGACGTTCAAAAATAAAACTTTTGAAAACGGACCATTTTCCACAATTCTGAAGCATGACGTAATGGGGGGGTGTTATCTCTTTTGTCGAAAATCAGCCGTTTTTGCTCGAACATTAAATGCCTCCAAATGGTATTTAATTAACTTCCCGGGGTGAAGAAACCCTTTTTGAGAACTCAGAGTGAGTAAATTGGCCATTTTCATGCACTTTTAACCATTCCATAAATCTTGTGTTTTGGGCCCCTGGAAGCATGAAAATCACTTTAAACATGCTAATTTTAGCTCTAACACTGATGATCCACCTACAAATGTGAACTGACGTTCAAAAATAAAACATTTGAAAACGGACCATTTTCCACATTTCTGAAGCATGACGTAATGGGGGGGTGTTATCTCTTTTGTCGAAAATCAGCCGTTTTTGCTCTAACATTAAATGCCTCCAAATGGTATTTAATTAACTTCCCGGGGTGAAGAAACCCTTTTTGAGAACTCAGAGTGAGTAAATTGGCCATTTTCATGCACTTTTAACCATTCCATAAATCTTGTGTTTTGGGCCCCTGGAAGCATGAAAATCACTTTAAACATGCTAATTTTAGCTCTAACACTGATGATCCACCTACAAATGTGAACTGACGTTCAAAAATAAAACATTTGAAAACAGACCATTTTCCACATTTCTGAAGCATGACGTAATGGGGGGGTGTTATCTCTTTTGTCGAAAATCAGCCGTTTTTGCTCGAACATTAAATGCCTCCAAATGGTATTTAATTAACTTCCCGAGCCCCTGGAAGCATGAAAATCACTTTAAACATGCTAATTTTAGCTCTAACACTGATGATCCACCTACAAATGTGAACTGACGTTCAAAAAAGAAACATTTGAAAACGGACCATTTTCCACATTTCTGAAGCATGACGTAATGGGGGGGTGTTATCTCTTTTGTGGAAAATCAGCCTTTTTTGCTCGAACATTAAATGCCTCCAAATGGTATTTAATTAACTTCCCGGGGTGAAGAAACCCTTTTTGAGAACTCAGAGTGAGTAAATTGGCCATTTTCATGCACTTTTAACCATTCCATAAATCTTGTGTTTTGGGCCCCTGGAAGCATGAAAATCACTTTAAACATGCTAATTTTAGCTCTAACACTGATGATCCACCTACAAATGTGAACTGACGTTCAAAAATAAAACATTTGAAAACGGACCATTTTCCACATTTCTGAAGCATGACGTAATGGGGGGGTGTTATCTCTTGTCGAAAATCAGCCGTTTTTGCTCGAACATTAAATGCCTCCAAATGGTATTTATTTCACTTCCCGAGCCCCTGGAAGCATGAAAATCACTTTAAACATGCAAATTTTAGCTCTAACACTGATGATCCACCTACAAATGTGAACTGACGTTCAAAAATAAAACATTTGAAAACGGACCATTTTCCACATTTCTGAAGCATGACGTAATGGGGGGGTGTTATCTCTTTTGTGGAAAATCAGCCGTTTTTGCTCTAACATTAAATGCCTCCAAATGGTATTTAATTAACTTCCCGGGGTGAAGAAACCCTTTTTGAGAACTCAGAGTGAGTAAATTGGCCATTTTCATGCACTTTTAACCATTCCATAAATCTTGTGTTTTGGGCCCCTGGAAGCATGAAAATCACTTTAAACATGCTAATTTTAGCTCTAACACTGATGATCCACCTACAAATGTGAACTGACGTTCAAAAATGAAACATTTGAAAACGGACCATTTTCCACATTTCTGAAGCATGACGTAATGGGGGGGTGTTATCTCTTTTGTCGAAAATCAGCCGTTTTTGCTCGAACATTAAATGCCTCCAAATGGTATTTAATTAACTTCCCGAGCCCCTGGAAGCATGAAAATCACTTTAAACATGCTAATTTTAGCTCTAACACTGATGATCCACCTACAAATGTGAACTGACGTTCAAAAATAAAACATTTGAAAACGGACCATTTTCCACATTTCTGAAGCATGACGTAATGGGGGGGTGTTATCTCTTTTGTCGAAAATCAGCCGTTTTTGCTCGAACATTAAATGCCTCCAAATGGTATTTAATTAACTTCCCGAGCCCCTGGAAGCATGAAAATCACTTTAAACATGCTAATTTTAGCTCTAACACTGATTATCCACCTACAAATGTGAACTGACGTTCAAAAATAAAACATTTGAAAACGGACCATTTTCCACATTTCTGAAGCATGACGTAATGGGGGGGTGTTATCTCTTTTGTCGAAAATCAGCCGTTTTTGCTCGAACATTAAATGCCTCCAAATGGTATTTAATTAACTTCCCGAGCCCCTGGAAGCATGAAAATCACTTTAAACATGCTAATTTTAGCTCTAACACTGATTATCCACCTACAAATGTGAACTGACGTTCAAAAATAAAACATTTGAAAACGGACCATTTTCCACATTTCTGAAGCATGACGTAATGGGGGGGTGTTATCTCTTTTGTCGAAAATCAGCCGTTTTTGCTCTAACATTAAATGCCTCCAAATGGTATTTAATTAACTTCCCGGGGTGAAGAAACCCTTTTTGAGAACTCAGAGTGAGTAAATTGGCCATTTTCATGCACTTTTAACCATTCCATAAATCTTGTGTTTTGGGCCCCTGGAAGCATGAAAATCACTTTAAACATGCTAATTTTAGCCCTAACACTGATGATCCACCTACAAATGTGAACTGACGTTCAAAAATGAAACATTTGAAAACGGACCATTTTCCACATTTCTGAAGCATGACGTAATGGGGGGGTGTTATCTCTTTTGTCGAAAATCAGCCGTTTTTGCTCGAACATTAAATGCCTCCAAATGGTATTTAATTAACTTCCCGGGGTGAAGAAACCCTTTTTGAGAACTCAGAGTGAGTAAATTGGCCATTTTCATGCACTTTTAACCATTCCATAAATCTTGTGTTTTGGGCCCCTGGAAGCATGAAAATCACTTTAAACATGCTAATTTTAGCTCTAACACTGATGATCCACCTACAAATGTGAACTGACGTTCAAAAATAAAACATTTGAAAACGGACCATTTTCCACATTTCTGAAGCATGACGTAATGGGGGGGGTGTTATCTCTTTTGTCGAAAATCAGCCGTTTTTGCTCTAACATTAAATGCCTCCAAATGGTATTTAATTAACTTCCCGGGGTGAAGAAACCCTTTTTGAGAACTCAGAGTGAGTAAATTGGCCATTTTCATGCACTTTTAACCATTCCATAAATCTTGTGTTTTGGGCCCCTGGAAGCATGAAAATCACTTTAAACATGCTAATTTTAGCTCTAACACTGATGATCCACCTACAAATGTGAACTGACGTTCAAAAATAAAACATTTGAAAACGGACCATTTTCCACATTTCTGAAGCATGACGTAATGGGGGGGTGTTATCTCCTTTGTCGAAAATCAGCCGTTTTTGCTCGAACATTAAATGCCTCCAAATGGTATTTATTTCACTTCCCGAGCCCCTGGAAGCATGAAAATCACTTTAAACATGCTAATTTTAGCTCTAACACTGATGATCCACCTACAAATGTGAACTGACGTTCAAAAATAAAACATTTGAAAACGGACCATTTTCCACATTTCTGAAGCATGACGTAATGGGGGGGTGTTATCTCTTTCGTAGAAAATCAGCCGTTTTTGCTCTAACATTAAATGCCTCCAAATGGTATTTAATTAACTTCCCGGGGTGAAGAAACCCTTTTTGAGAACTCAGAGTGAGTAAATTGGCCATTTTCATGCACTTTTAACCATTCCATAAATCTTGTGTTTTGGGCCCCTGGAAGCATGAAAATCACTTTAAACATGCTAATTTTAGCTCTAACACTGATGATCCACCTACAAATGTGAACTGACGTTCAAAAATAAAACATTTGAAAACGGACCATTTTCCACATTTCTGAAGCATGACGTAATGGGGGGGTGTTATCTCTTTTGTCGAAAATCAGCCGTTTTTGCTCGAACATTAAATGCCTCCAAATGGTATTTATTTCACTTCCCGAGCCCCTGGAAGCATGAAAATCACTTTAAACATGCTAATTTTAGCTCTAACACTGATGATCCACCTACAAATGTGAACTGACGTTCAAAAATAAAACTTTTGAAAACGGACCATTTTCCACATTTCTGAAGCATGACGTAATGGGGGGGTGTTATCTCTTTTGTCGAAAATCAGCCGTTTTTGCTCTAACATTAAATGCCTCCAAATGGTATTTAATTAACTTCCCGGGGTGAAGAAACCCTTTTTGAGAACTCAGAGTGAGTAAATTGGCCATTTTCATGCACTTTTAACCATTCCATAAATCTTGTGTTTTGGGCCCCTGGAAGCATGAAAATCACTTTAAACATGCTAATTTTAGCTCTAACACTGATGATCCACCTACAAATGTGAACTGACGTTCAAAAATAAAACATTTGAAAACAGACCATTTTCCACATTTCTGAAGCATGACGTAATGGGGGGGTGTTATCTCTTTTGTCGAAAATCAGCCGTTTTTGCTTGAACATTAAATGCCTCCAAATGGTATTTAATTAACTTCCCGAGCCCCTGGAAGCATGAAAATCACTTTAAACATGCTAATTTTAGCTCTAACACTGATGATCCACCTACAAATGTGAACTGACGTTCAAAAATGAAACATTTGAAAACGGACCATTTTCCACATTTCTGAAGCATGACGTAATGGGGGGGTGTTATCTCTTTTGTGGAAAATCAGCCTTTTTTGCTCGAACATTAAATGCCTCCAAATGGTATTTAATTAACTTCCCGGGGTGAAGAAACCCTTTTTGAGAACTCAGAGTGAGTAAATTGGCCATTTTCATGCACTTTTAACCATTCCATAAATCTTGTGTTTTGGGCCCCTGGAAGCATGAAAATCACTTTAAACATGCTAATTTTAGCTCTAACACTGATGATCCACCTACAAATGTGAACTGACGTTCAAAAATGAAACATTTGAAAACGGACCATTTTCCACATTTCTGAAGCATGACGTAATGGGGGGGTGTTATCTCTTTTGTCGAAAATCAGCCGTTTTTGCTCGAACATTAAATGCCTCCAAATGGTATTTAATTAACTTCCCGAGCCCCTGGAAGCATGAAAATCACTTTAAACATGCTAATTTTAGCTCTAACACTGATGATCCACCTACAAATGTGAACTGACGTTCAAAAATAAAACATTTGAAAACGGACCATTTTCCACATTTCTGAAGCATGACGTAATGGGGGGGTGTTATCTCTTTTGTCAAAAATCAGCCGTTTTTGCTCGAACATTAAATGCCTCCAAATGGTATTTAATTAACTTCCCGAGCCCCTGGAAGCATGAAAATCACTTTAAACATGCTAATTTTAGCTCTAACACTGATGATCCACCTACAAATATGAACTGACGTTCAAAAATAAAACATTTGAAAACGGACCATTTTCCACATTTCTGAAGCATGACGTAATGGGGGGGTGTTATCTCTTTTGTCGAAAATCAGCCGTTTTTGCTCTAACATTAAATGCCTCCAAATGGTATTTAATTAACTTCCCGGGGTGAAGAAACCCTTTTTGAGAACTCAGAGTGAGTAAATTGGCCATTTTCATGCACTTTTAACCATTCCATAAATCTTGTGTTTTGGGCCCCTGGAAGCATGAAAATCACTTTAAACATGCTAATTTTAGCTCTAACACTGATGATCCACCTACAAATGTGAACTGACGTTCAAAAATAAAACATTTGAAAACGGACCATTTTCCACATTTCTGAAGCATGACGTAATGGGGGGGTGTTATCTCTTTTGTCGAAAATCAGCCGTTTTTGCTCGAACATTAAATGCCTCCAAATGGTATTTAATTAACTTCCCGGGGTGAAGAAACCCTTTTTGAGAACTCAGAGTGAGTAAATTGGCCATTTTCATGCACTTTTAACCATTCCATAAATCTTGTGTTTTGGGCCCCTGGAAGCATGAAAATCACTTTAAACATGCTAATTTTAGCTCTAACACTGATGATCCACCTACAAATGTGAACTGACGTTCAAAAATAAAACATTTGAAAACGGACCATTTTCCACATTTCTGAAGCATGACGTAATGGGGGGGTGTTATCTCTTTTGTCGTAAATCAGCCGTTTTTGCTCGAACATTAAATGCCTCCAAATGGTATTTAATTAACTTCCCGAGCCCCTGGAAGCATGAAAATCACTTTAAACATGCTAATTTTAGCTCTAACACTGATGATCCACCTACAAATGTGAACTGACGTTCAAAAATAAAACATTTGAAAACGGACCATTTTCCACATTTCTGAAGCATGACGTAATGGGGGGGTGTTATCTCTTTTGTGGAAAATCAGCCGTTTTTGCTCTAACATTAAATGCCTCCAAATGGTATTTAATTAACTTCCCGGGGTGAAGAAACCCTTTTTGAGAACTCAGAGTGAGTAAATTGGCCATTTTCATGCACTTTTAACCATTCCATAAATCTTGTGTTTTGGGCCCCTGGAAGCATGAAAATCACTTTAAACATGCTAATTTTAGCTCTAACACTGATGATCCACCTACAAATGTGAACTGACGTTCAAAAATAAAACATTTGAAAACGGACCATTTTCCACCTTTCTGAAGCATGACGTAATGGGGGGGTGTTATCTCTTTTGTCGAAAATCAGCCGTTTTTGCTCGAACATTAAATGCCTCCAAATGGTATTTATTTCACTTCCCGAGCCCCTGGAAGCATGAAAATCACTTTAAACATGCTAATTTTAGCTCTAACACTGATGATCCACCTACAAATGTGAACTTACGTTCAAAAATAAAACATTTGAAAACGGACCATTTTCCACATTTCTGAAGCATGACGTAATGGGGGGGTGTTATCTCTTTTGTCGAAAATCAGCCGTTTTTGCTCTAACATTAAATGCCTCCAAATGGTATTTAATTAACTTCCCGGGGTGAAGAAACCCTTTTTGAGAACTCAGAGTGAGTAAATTGGCCATTTTCATGCACTTTTAACCATTCCATAAATCTTGTGTTTTGGGCCCCTGGAAGCATGAAAATCACTTTAAACATGCTAATTTTAGCCCTAACACTGATGATCCACCTACAAATGTGAACTGACGTTCAAAAATGAAACATTTGAAAACGGACCATTTTCCACATTTCTGAAGCATGACGTAATGGGGGGGTGTTATCTCTTTTGTCGAAAATCAGCCGTTTTTGCTCGAACATTAAATGCCTCCAAATGGTATTTAATTAACTTCCCGGGGTGAAGAAACCCTTTTTGAGAACTCAGAGTGAGTAAATTGGCCATTTTCATGCACTTTTAACCATTCCATAAATCTTGTGTTTTGGGCCTCTGGAAGCATGAAAATCAATTAAACATGCTAATTTTAGCTCTAACACTGATGATCCACCTACAAATGTGAACTGACGTTCAAAAATAAAACATTTGAAAACGGACCATTTTCCACATTTCTGAAGCATGACGTAATGGGGGGGTGTTATCTCTTTTGTCGAAAATCAGCCGTTTTTGCTCTAACATTAAATGCCTCCAAATGGTATTTAATTAACTTCCCAGGGTGAAGAAACCCTTTTTGAGAACTCAGAGTGAGTAAATTGGCCATTTTCATGCACTTTTAACCATTCCATAAATCTTGTGTTTTGGGCCCCTGGAAGCATGAAAATCACTTTAAACATGCTAATTTTAGCTCTAACACTGATGATCCACCTACAAATGTGAACTGACGTTCAAAAATAAAACATTTGAAAACGGACCATTTTCCACATTTCTGAAGCATGACGTAATGGGGGGGTGTTATCTCCTTTGTCGAAAATCAGCCGTTTTTGCTCGAACATTAAATGCCTCCAAATGGTATTTATTTCACTTCCCGAGCCCCTGGAAGCATGAAAATCACTTTAAACATGCTAATTTTAGCTCTAACACTGATGATCCACCTACAAATGTGAACTGACGTTCAAAAATAAAACTTTTGAAAACGGACCATTTTCCACAATTCTGAAGCATGACGTAATGGGGGGGGTGTTATCTCTTTTGTCGAAAATCAGCCGTTTTTGCTCTAACATTAAATGCCTCCAAATGGTATTTAATTAACTTCCCGGGGTGAAGAAACCCTTTTTGAGAACTCAGAGTGAGTAAATTGGCCATTTTCATGCACTTTTAACCATTCCATAAATCTTGTGTTTTGGGCCCCTGGAAGCATGAAAATCACTTTAAACATGCTAATTTTAGCTCTAACACTGATGATCCACCTACAAATGTGAACTGACGTTCAAAAATAAAACATTTGAAAACGGACCATTTTCCACATTTCTGAAGCATGACGTAATAGGGGGGTGTTATCTCTTTTGTCGAAAATCAGCCGTTTTTGCTCTAACATTAAATGCCTCCAAATGGTATTTAATTAACTTCCCGGGGTGAAGAAACCCTTTTTGAGAACTCAGAGTGAGTAAATTGGCCATTTTCATGCACTTTTAACCATTCCATAAATCTTGTGTTTTGGGGCCCCTGGAAGCATGAAAATCACTTTAAACATGCTAATTTTAGCTCTAACACTTATGATCCACCTACAAATGTGAACTGACGTTCAAAAATAAAACATTTGAAAACAGACCATTTTCCACATTTCTGAAGCATGACGTAATGGGGGGGGTGTTATCTCTTTTGTCGAAAATCAGCCGTTTTTGCTCGAACATTAAATGCCTCCAAATGGTATTTAATTAACTTCCCGAGCCCCTGGAAGCATGAAAATCACTTTAAACATGCTAATTTTAGCTCTAACACTGATGATCCACCTACAAATGTGAACTGACGTTCAAAAATGAAACATTTGAAAACGGACCATTTTCCACATTTCTGAAGCATGACGTAATGGGGGGGGTGTTATCTCTTTGGTGGAAAATCAGCCTTTTTTGCTCGAACATTAAATGCCTCCAAATGGTATTTAATTAACTTCCCGGGGTGAAGAAACCCTTTTTGAGAACTCAGAGTGAGTAAATTGGCCATTTTCATGCACTTTTAACCATTCCATAAATCTTGTGTTTTGGGCCCCTGGAAGCATGAAAATCACTTTAAACATGCTAATTTTAGCTCTAACACTGATGATCCACCTACAAATGTGAACTGACGTTCAAAAATAAAACATTTGAAAACGGACCATTTTCCACATTTCTGAAGCATGACGTAATGGGGGGGTGTTAGCTCTTTTGTCGAAAATCAGCCGTTTTTGCTCGAACATTAAATGCCTCCAAATGGTATTTATTTCACTTCCCGAGCCCCTGGAAGCATGAAAATCACTTTAAACATGCTAATTTTAGCTCTAACACTGATGATCCACCAACAAATGTGAACTGACGTTCAAAAATAAAACATTTGAAAACGGACCATTTTCCACATTTCTGAAGCATGACGTAATGGGGGGGTGTTATCTCTTTTGTGGAAAATCAGCCGTTTTTGCTCTAACATTAAATGCCTCCAAATGGTATTTAATTAACTTCCCGGGGTGAAGAAACCCTTTTTGAGAACTCAGAGTGAGTAAATTGGCCATTTTCATGCACTTTTAACCATTCCATAAATCTTGTGTTTTGGGCCCCTGGAAGCATGAAAATCACTTTAAACATGCTAATTTTAGCTCTAACACTGATGATCCACCTACAAATGTGAACTGACGTTCAAAAATGAAACATTTGAAAACTGACCATTTTCCACATTTCTGAAGCATGACGTAATGGGGGGGTGTTATCTCTTTTGTCGAAAATCAGCCGTTTTTGCTCGAACATTAAATGCCTCCAAATGGTATTTAATTAACTTCCCGAGCCCCTGGAAGCATGAAAATCACTTTAAACATGCTAATTTTAGCTTTAACACTGATGATCCACCTACAAATGTGAACTGACGTTCAAAAATAAAACATTTGAAAACGGACCATTTTCCACATTTCTGAAGCATGACGTAATGGGGGGGTGTTATCTCTTTTGTCGAAAATCAGCCGTTTTTGCTCGAACATTAAATGCCTCCAAATGGTATTTAATTAACTTCCCGAGCCCCTGGAAGCATGAAAATCACTTTAAACATGCTAATTTTAGCTCTAACACTGATGATCCACCTACAAATGTGAACTGACGTTCAAAAATAAAACATTTGAAAACGGACCATTTTTCACATTTCTGAAGCATGACGTAATGGGGGGGTGTTATCTCTTTTGTCGAAAATCAGCCGTTTTTGCTCTAACATTAAATGCCTCCAAATGGTATTTAATTAACTTCCCGGGGTGAAGAAACCCTTTTTGAGAACTCAGAGTGAGTAAATTGGCCATTTTCATGCACTTTTAACCATTCCATAAATCTTGTGTTTTGGGCCCCTGGAAGCAAGAAAATCACTTTAAACATGCTAATTTTAGCTCTAACACTGATGATCCACCTACAAATGTGAACTGACGTTCAAAAATAAAACATTTGAAAACGGACCATTTTCAGCATTTCTGAAGCATGACGTAATGGGGGGGTGTTATCTCTTTTGTCGTAAATCAGCCGTTTTTGCTCGAACATTAAATGCCTCCAAATGGTATTTAATTAACTTCCCGAGCCCCTGGAAGCATGAAAATCACTTTAAACATGCTAATTTTAGCTCTAACACTGATGATCCACCTACAAATGTGAACTGACGTTCAAAAATAAAACATTTGAAAACGGACCATTTTCCACATTTCTGAAGCATGACGTAATGGGGGGGTGTTATCTCTTTTGTGGAAAATCAGCCGTTTTTGCTCTAACATTAAATGCCTCCAAATGGTATTTAATTAACTTCCCGGGGTGAAGAAACCCTTTTTGAGAACTCAGAGTGAGTAAATTGGCCATTTTCATGCACTTTTAACCATTCCATAAATCTTGTGTTTTGGGCCCCTGGAAGCATGAAAATCACTTTAAACATGCTAATTTTAGCTCTAACACTGATGATCCACCTACAAATGTGAACTGACGTTCAAAAATAAAACATTTGAAAACGGACCATTTTCCACATTTCTGAAGCATGACGTAATGGGGGGGTGTTATCTCTTTTGTCGAAAATCAGCCGTTTTTGCTCGAACATTAAATGCCTCCAAATGGTATTTATTTCACTTCCCGAGACCCTGGAAGCATGAAAATCACTTTAAACATGCTAATTTTAGCTCTAACACTGATGATCCACCTACAAATGTGAACTTACGTTCAAAAATAAAACATTTGAAAACGGACCATTTTCCACATTTCTGAAGCATGACGTAATGGGGGGGTGTTATCTCTTTTGTCGAAAATCAGCCGTTTTTGCTCTAACATTAAATGCCTCCAAATGGTATTTAATTAACTTCCGGGGTGAAGAAACCCTTTTTGAGAACTCAGAGTGAGTAAATTGGCCATTTTCATGCACTTTTAACCATTCCATAAATCTTGTGTTTTGGGCCCCTGGAAG
Organism: Lissotriton vulgaris; assembly: GCF_964263255.1. Lineage (NCBI taxonomy): Eukaryota > Metazoa > Chordata > Amphibia > Caudata > Salamandridae > Lissotriton > Lissotriton vulgaris. The sequence goes on from NW_028245990.1 coordinate 107,754, forward strand.
CATGAAAATCACTTTAAACATGCTAATTTTAGCCCTAACACTGATGATCCACCTACAAATGTGAACTGACGTTCAAAAATGAAACATTTGAAAACGGACCATTTTCCACATTTCTGAAGCATGACGTAATGGGGGGGTGTTATCTCTTTTGTCGAAAATCAGCCGTTTTTGCTCGAACATTAAATGCCTCCAAATGGTATTTAATTAACTTCCCGGGGTGAAGAAACCCTTTTTGAGAACTCAGAGTGAGTAAATTGGCCATTTTCATGCACTTTTAACCATTCCATAAATCTTGTGTTTTGGGCCCCTGGAAGCATGAAAATCACTTTAAACATGCTAATTTTAGCTCTAACACTGATGATCCACCTACAAATGTGAACTGACGTTCAAAAATAAAACATTTGAAAACGGACCATTTTCCACATTTCTGAAGCATGACGTAATGGGGGGGTGTTATCTCTTTTGTCGAAAATCAGCCGTTTTTGCTCTAACATTAAATGCCTCCAAATGGTATTTAATTAACTTCCCGGGGTGAAGAAACCCTTTTTGAGAACTCAGAGTGAGTAAATTGGCCATTTTCATGCACTTTTAACCATTCCATAAATCTTGTGTTTTGGGCCACTGGAAGCATGAAAATCACTTTAAACATGCTAATTTTAGCTCTAACACTGATGATCCACCTACAAATGTGAACTGACGTTCAAAAATAAAACATTTGAAAACGGACCATTTTCCACATTTCTGAAGCATGACGTAATGGGGGGGTGTTATCTCCTTTGTCGAAAATCAGCCGTTTTTGCTCGAACATTAAATGCCTCCAAATGGTATTTATTTCACTTCCCGAGCCCCTGGAAGCATGAAAATCACTTTAAACATGCTAATTTTAGCTCTAACACTGATGATCCACCTACAAATGTGAACTGACGTTCAAAAATAAAACATTTGAAAACGGACCATTTTCCACATTTCTGAAGCATGACGTAATGGGGGGGTGTTATCTCTTTCGTCGAAAATCAGCCGTTTTTGCTCTAACATTAAATGCCTCCAAATGGTATTTAATTAACTTCCCGGGGTGAAGAAACCCTTTTTGAGAACTCAGAGTGAGTAAATTGGCCATTTTCATGCACTTTTAACCATTCCATAAATCTTGTGTTTTGGGCCCCTGGAAGCATGAAAATCACTTTAAACATGCTAATTTTAGTTCTAACACTGATGATCCACCTACAAATGTGAACTGACGTTCAAAAATAAAACATTTGAAAACGGACCATTTTCCACATTTCTGAAGCATGACGTAATGGGGGGGTGTTATCTCTTTTGTCGAAAATCAGCCGTTTTTGCTCGAACATTAAATGCCTCCAAATGGTATTTATTTCACTTCCCGAGCCCCTGGAAGCATGAAAATCACTTTAAACATGCTAATTTTAGCTCTAACACTGATGATCCACCTACAAATGTGAACTGACGTTCAAAAATAAAACTTTTGAAAACGGACCATTTTCCACAATTCTGAAGCATGACGTAATGGGGGGGTGTTATCTCTTTTGTCGAAAATCAGCCGTTTTTGCTCGAACATTAAATGCCTCCAAATGGTATTTAATTAACTTCCCGGGGTGAAGAAACCCTTTTTGAGAACTCAGAGTGAGTAAATTGGCCATTTTCATGCACTTTTAACCATTCCATAAATCTTGTGTTTTGGGCCCCTGGAAGCATGAAAATCACTTTAAACATGCTAATTTTAGCTCTAACACTGATGATCCACCTACAAATGTGAACTGACGTTCAAAAATAAAACATTTGAAAACGGACCATTTTCCACATTTCTGAAGCATGACGTAATGGGGGGGTGTTATCTCTTTTGTCGAAAATCAGCCGTTTTTGCTCTAACATTAAATGCCTCCAAATGGTATTTAATTAACTTCCCGGGGTGAAGAAACCCTTTTTGAGAACTCAGAGTGAGTAAATTGGCCATTTTCATGCACTTTTAACCATTCCATAAATCTTGTGTTTTGGGCCCCTGGAAGCATGAAAATCACTTTAAACATGCTAATTTTAGCTCTAACACTGATGATCCACCTACAAATGTGAACTGACGTTCAAAAATAAAACATTTGAAAACGGACCATTTTCCACATTTCTGAAGCATGACGTAATGGGGGGGTGTTATCTCTTTTGTCGAAAATCAGCCGTTTTTGCTCTAACATTAAATGCCTCCAAATGGTATTTAATTAACTTCCCGGGGTGAAGAAACCCTTTTTGAGAACTCAGAGTGAGTAAATTGGCCATTTTCATGCACTTTTAACCATTCCATAAATCTTGTGTTTTGGGCCCCTGGAAGCATGAAAATCACTTTAAACATGCTAATTTTAGCTCTAACACTGATGATCCACCTACAAATGTGAACTGACGTTCAAAAATAAAACATTTGAAAACAGACCATTTTCCACATTTCTGAAGCATGACGTAATGGGGGGGTGTTATCTCTTTTGTCGAAAATCAGCCGTTTTTGCTCGAACATTAAATGCCTCCAAATGGTATTTAATTAACTTCCCGAGCCCCTGGAAGCATGAAAATCACTTTAAACATGCTAATTTTAGCTCTAACACTGATGATCCACCTACAAATGTGAACTGACGTTCAAAAATGAAACATTTGAAAACGGACCATTTTCCACATTTCTGAAGCATGACGTAATGGGGGGGTGTTATCTCTTTTGTGGAAAATCAGCCTTTTTTGCTCGAACATTAAATGCCTCCAAATGGTATTTAATTAACTTCCCGGGGTGAAGAAACCCTTTTTGAGAACTCAGAGTGAGTAAATTGGCCATTTTCATGCACTTTTAACCATTCCATAAATCTTGTGTTTTGGGCCCCTGGAAGCATGAAAATCACTTTAAACATGCTAATTTTAGCTCTAACACTGATGATCCACCTACAAATGTGAACTGACGTTCAAAAATAAAACATTTGAAAACGGACCATTTTCCACATTTCTGAAGCATGACGTAATGGGGGGGTGTTATCTCTTTTGTCGAAAATCAGCCGTTTTTGCTCGAACATTAAATGCCTCCAAATGGTATTTATTTCACTTCCCGAGCCCCTGGAAGCATGAAAATCACTTTAAACATGCTAATTTTAGCTCTAACACTGATGATCCACCTACAAATGTGAACTGACGTTCAAAAATAAAACATTTGAAAAACGGACCATTTTCCACATTTCTGAAGCATGACGTAATGGGGGGGTGTTATCTCTTTTGTGGAAAATCAGCCGTTTTTGCTCTAACATTAAATGCCTCCAAATGGTATTTAATTAACTTCCCGGGGTGAAGAAATCCTTTTTGAGAACTCAGAGTGAGTAAATTGGCCATTTTCATGCACTTTTAACCATTCCATAAATCTTGTGTTTTGGGCCCCTGGAAGCATGAAAATCACTTTAAACATGCTAATTTTAGCTCTAACACTGATGATCCACCTACAAATGTGAACTGACGTTCAAAAATGAAACATTTGAAAACGGACCATTTTCCACATTTCTGAAGCATGACGTAATGGGGGGGTGTTATCTCTTTTGTCGAAAATCAGCCGTTTTTGCTCGAACATTAAATGCCTCCAAATGGTATTTAATTAACTTCCCGAGCCCCTGGAAGCATGAAAATCACTTTAAACATGCTAATTTTAGCTCTAACACTGATGATCCACCTACAAATGTGAACTGACGTTCAAAAATAAAACATTTGAAAACGGACCATTTTCCACATTTCTGAAGCATGACGTAATGGGGGGGTGTTATCTCTTTTGTCGAAAATCAGCCGTTTTTGCTCGAACATTAAATGCCTCTAAATGGTATTTAATTAACTTCCCGAGCCCCTGGAAGCATGAAAATCACTTTAAACATGCTAATTTTAGCTCTAACACTGATGATCCACCTACAAATGTGAACTGACGTTCAAAAATAAAACATTTGAAAACGGACCATTTTCCACATTTCTGAAGCATGACGTAATGGGGGGGTGTTATCTCTTTTGTCGAAAATCAGCCGTTTTTGCTCTAACATTAAATGCCTCCAAATGGTATTTAATTAACTTCCCGGGGTGAAGAAACCCTTTTTGAGAACTCAGAGTGAGTAAATTGGCCATTTTCATGCACTTTTAACCATTCCATAAATCTTGTGTTTTGGGCCCCTGGAAGCATGAAAATCACTTTAAACATGCTAATTTTAGCTCTAACACTGATGATCCACCTACAAATGTGAACTGACGTTCAAAAATAAAACATTTGAAAACGGACCATTTTCCACATTTCTGAAGCATGACGTAATGGGGGGGTGTTATCTCTTTTGTCGAAAATCAGCCGTTTTTGCTCGAACATTAAATGCCTCCAAATGGTATTTAATTAACTTCCCGGGGTGAAGAAACCCTTTTTGAGAACTCAGAGTGAGTAAATTGGCCATTTTCATGCACTTTTAACCATTCCATAAATCTTGTGTTTTGGGCCCCTGGAAGCATGAAAATCACTTTAAACATGCTAATTTTAGCTCTAACACTGATGATCCACCTACAAATGTGAACTGACGTTCAAAAATAAAACATTTGAAAACGGACCATTTTCCACATTTCTGAAGCATGACGTAATGGGGGGGTGTTATCTCTTTTGTCGAAAATCAGCCGTTTTTGCTCGAACATTAAATGCCTCCAAATGGTATTTATTTCGCTTCCCGAGCCCCTGGAAGCATGAAAATCACTTTAAACATGCTAATTTTAGCTCTAACACTGATGATCCACCTACAAATGTGAACTGACGTTCAAAAATAAAACATTTGAAAAACGGACCATTTTCCACATTTCTGAAGCATGACGTAATGGGGGGGTGTTATCTCTTTTGTGGAAAATCAGCCGTTTTTGCTCTAACATTAAATGCCTCCAAATGGTATTTAATTAACTTCCCGGGGTGAAGAAATCCTTTTTGAGAACTCAGAGTGAGTAAATTGGCCATTTTCATGCACTTTTAACCATTCCATAAATCTTGTGTTTTGGGCCCCTGGAAGCATGAAAATCACTTTAAACATGCTAATTTTAGCTCTAACACTGATGATCCACCTACAAATGTGAAATGACGTTCAAAAATGAAACATTTGAAAACGGACCATTTTCCACATTTCTGAAGCATGACGTAATGGGGGGGTGTTATCTCTTTTGTCGAAAATCAGCCGTTTTTGCTCGAACATTAAATGCCTCCAAATGGTATTTAATTAACTTCCCGAGCCCCTGGAAGCATGAAAATCACTTTAAACATGCTAATTTTAGCTCTAACACTGATGATCCACCTACAAATGTGAACTGACGTTCAAAAATAAAACATTTGAAAACGGACCATTTTCCACATTTCTGAAGCATGACGTAATGGGGGGGTGTTATCTCTTTTGTCGAAAATCAGCCGTTTTTGCTCGAACATTAAATGCCTCCAAATGGTATTTAATTAACTTCCCGAGCCCCTGGAAGCATGAAAATCACTTTAAACATGCTAATTTTAGCTCTAACACTGATGATCCACCTACAAATGTGAACTGACGTTCAAAAATAAAACATTTGAAAACGGACCATTTTCCACATTTCTGAAGCATGACGTAATGGGGGGGTGTTATCTCTTTTGTCGAAAATCAGCCGTTTTTGCTCGAACATTAAATGCCTCCAAATGGTATTTAATTAACTTCCCGGGGTGAAGAAACCCTTTTTGAGAACTCAGAGTGAGTAAATTGGCCATTTTCATGCACTTTTAACCATTCCATAAATCTTGTGTTTTGGGCCCCTGGAAGCATGAAAATCACTTTAAACATGCTAATTTTAGCTCTAACACTGATGATCGACCTACAAATGTGAACTGACGTTCAAAAATAAAACATTTGAAAACGGACCATTTTCCACATTTCTGAAGCATGACGTAATGGGGGGGTGTTATCTCTTTTGTGGAAAATCAGCCGTTTTTGCTCGAACATTAAATGCCTCCAAATGGTATTTAATTAACTTCCCGGGGTGAAGAAACCCTTTTTGAGAACTCAGAGTGAGTAAATTGGCCATTTTCATGCACTTTTAACCATTCCATAAATCTTGTGTTTTGGGCAACTGGAAGCATGAAAATCACTTTAAACATGCTAATTTTAGCTCTAACACTGATGATCCACCTACAAATGTGAACTGACGTTCAAAAATGAAACATTTGAAAACGGACCATTTTCCACATTTCTGAAGTATGACGTAATGGGGGGGTGTTATCTCTTTTGTCGTAAATCAGCCGTTTTTGCTCGAACATTAAATGCCTCCAAATGGTATTTAATTAACTTCCCGAGCCCCTGGAAGCATGAAAATCACTTTAAACATGCTAATTTTAGCTCTAACACTGATGATCCACCTACAAATGTGAACTGACGTTCAAAAATAAAACATTTGAAAACGGACCATTTTCCACATTTCTGAAGCATGACGTAATGGGGGGTGTTATCTCTTTCGTCGAAAATCAGCCGTTTTTGCTCTAACATTAAATGCCTCCAAATGGTATTTAATTAACTTCCCGGGGTGAAGAAACCCTTTTTGAGAACTCAGAGTGAGTAAATTGGCCATTTTCATGCACTTTTAACCATTCCATAAATCTTGTGTTTTGGGCCCCTGGAAGCATGAAAATCACTTTAAACATGCTAATTTTAGCTCTAACACTGATGATCCACCTACAAATGTGAACTGACGTTCAAAAATAAAACATTTGAAAACGGACCATTTTCCACATTTCTGAAGCATGACGTAATGGGGGGGTGTTATCTCTTTTGTCGAAAATCAGCCGTTTTTGCTCGAACATTAAATGCCTCCAAATGGTATTTATTTCACTTCCCGAGCCCCTGGAAGCATGAAAATCACTTTAAACATGCTAATTTTAGCTCTAACACTGATGATCCACCTACAAATGTGAACTGACGTTCAAAAATAAAACTTTTGAAAACGGACCATTTTCCACAATTCTGAAGCATGACGTAATGGGGGGGTGTTATCTCTTTTGTCGAAAATCAGCCGTTTTTGCTCGAACATTAAATGCCTCCAAATGGTATTTAATTAACTTCCCGGGGTGAAGAAACCCTTTTTGAATACTCAGAGTGAGTAAATTGGCCATTTTCATGCACTTTTAACCATTCCATAAATCTTGTGTTTTGGGCCCCTGGAAGCATGAAAATCACTTTAAACATGCTAATTTTAGCTCTAACACTGATGATCCACCTACAAATGTGAACTGACGTTCAAAAATAAAACATTTGAAAACGGACCATTTTCCACATTTCTGAAGCATGACGTAATGGGGGGGTGTTATCTCTTTTGTCGAAAATCAGCCGTTTTTGCTCTAACATTAAATGCCTCCAAATGGTATTTAATTAACTTCCCGGGGTGAAGAAACCCTTTTTGAGAACTCAGAGTGAGTAAATTGGCCATTTTCATGCACTTTTAACCATTCCATAAATCTTGTGTTTTGGGCCCCTGGAAGCATGAAAATCACTTTAAACATGCTAATTTTAGCTCTAACACTGATGATCCACCTACAAATGTGAACTGACGTTCAAAAATAAAACATTTGAAAACAGACCATTTTCCACATTTCTGAAGCATGACGTAATGGGGGGGTGTTATCTCTTTTGTCGAAAATCAGCCGTTTTTGCTCGAACATTAAATGCCTCCAAATGGTATTTAATTAACTTCCCGAGCCCCTGGAAGCATGAAAATCACTTTAAACATGCTAATTTTAGCTCTAACACTGATGATCCACCTACAAATGTGAACTGACGTTCAAAAATGAAACATTTGAAAACGGACCATTTTCCACATTTCTGAAGCATGACGTAATGGGGGGGTGTTATCTCTTTTGTGGAAAATCAGCCTTTTTTGCTCGAACATTAAATGCCTCCAAATGGTATTTAATTAACTTCCCGGGGTGAAGAAACCCTTTTTGAGAACTCAGAGTGAGTAAATTGGCCATTTTCATGCACTTTTAACCATTCCATAAATCTTGTGTTTTGGGCCCCTGGAAGCATGAAAATCACTTTAAACATGCTAATTTTAGCTCTAACACTGATGATCCACCTACAAATGTGAACTGACGTTCAAAAATAAAACATTTGAAAACGGACCATTTTCCACATTTCTGAAGCATGACGTAATGGGGGGGTGTTATCTCTTTTGTCGAAAATCAGCCGTTTTTGCTCGAACATTAAATGCCTCCAAATGGTATTTATTTCACTTCCCGAGCCCCTGGAAGCATGAAAATCACTTTAAACATGCTAATTTTAGCTCTAACACTGATGATCCACCTACAAATGTGAACTGACGTTCAAAAATAAAACATTTGAAAAACGGACCATTTTCCACATTTCTGAAGCATGACGTAATGGGGGGGTGTTATCTCTTTTGTGGAAAATCAGCCGTTTTTGCTCTAACATTAAATGCCTCCAAATGGTATTTAATTAACTTCCCGGGGTGAAGAAATCCTTTTTGAGAACTCAGAGTGAGTAAATTGGCCATTTTCATGCACTTTTAACCATTCCATAAATCTTGTGTTTTGGGCCCCTGGAAGCATGAAAATCACTTTAAACATGCTAATTTTAGCTCTAACACTGATGATCCACCTACAAATGTGAACTGACGTTCAAAAATGAAACATTTGAAAACGGACCATTTTCCACATTTCTGAAGCATGACGTAATGGGGGGGTGTTATCTCTTTTGTCGAAAATCAGCCGTTTTTGCTCGAACATTAAATGCCTCCAAATGGTATTTAATTAACTTCCCGAGCCCCTGGAAGCATGAAAATCACTTTAAACATGCTAATTTTAGCTCTAACACTGATGATCCACCTACAAATGTGAACTGACGTTCAAAAATAAAACATTTGAAAACGGACCATTTTCCACATTTCTGAAGCATGACGTAATGGGGGGGTGTTATCTCTTTTGTCGAAAATCAGCCGTTTTTGCTCGAACATTAAATGCCTCCAAATGGTATTTATTTCACTTCCCGAGCCCCTGGAAGCATGAAAATCACTTTAAACATGCTAATTTTAGCTCTAACACTGATGATCCACCTACAAATGTGAACTGACGTTCAAAAATAAAACATTTGAAAAACGGACCATTTTCCACATTTCTGAAGCATGACGTAATGGGGGGCTGTTATCTCTTTTGTGGAAAATCAGCCGTTTTTGCTCTAACATTAAATGCCTCCAAATGGTATTTAATTAACTTCCCGGGGTGAAGAAATCCTTTTTGAGAACTCAGAGTGAGTAAATTGGCCATTTTCATGCACTTTTAACCATTCCATAAATCTTGTGTTTTGGGCCCCTGGAAGCATGAAAATCACTTTAAACATGCTAATTTTAGCTCTAACACTGATGATCCACCTACAAATGTGAACTGACGTTCAAAAATGAAACATTTGAAAACGGACCATTTTCCACATTTCTGAAGCATGACGTAATGGGGGGGTGTTATCTCTTTTGTCGAAAATCAGCCGTTTTTGCTCGAACATTAAATGCCTCCAAATGGTATTTAATTAACTTCCCGAGCCCCTGGAAGCATGAAAATCACTTTAAACATGCTAATTTTAGCTCTAACACTGATGATCCACCTACAAATGTGAACTGACGTTCAAAAATAAAACATTTGAAAACGGACCATTTTCCACATTTCTGAAGCATGACGTAATGGGGGGGTGTTATCTCTTTTGTCGAAAATCAGCCGTTTTTGCTCGAACATTAAATGCCTCCAAATGGTATTTAATTAACTTCCCGAGCCCCTGGAAGCATGAAAATCACTTTAAACATGCTAATTTTAGCTCTAACACTGATGATCCACCTACAAATGTGAACTGACGTTCAAAAATAAAACATTTGAAAACGGACCATTTTCCACATTTCTGAAGCATGACGTAATGGGGGGGTGTTATCTCTTTTGTCGAAAATCAGCCGTTTTTGCTCTAACATTAAATGCCTCCAAATGGTATTTAATTAACTTCCCGGGGTGAAGAAACCCTTTTTGAGAACTCAGAGTGAGTAAATTGGCCATTTTCATGCACTTTTAACCATTCCATAAATCTTGTGTTTTGGGCCCCTGGAAGCATGAAAATCACTTTAAACATGCTAATTTTAGCTCTAACACTGATGATCCACCTACAAATGTGAACTGACGTTCAAAAATAAAACATTTGAAAACGGACCATTTTCCACATTTCTGAAGCATGACGTAATGGGGGGGTGTTATCTCTTTTGTCGAAAATCAGCCGTTTTTGCTCGAACATTAAATGCCTCCAAATGGTATTTAATTAACTTCCCGGGGTGAAGAAACCCTTTTTGAGAACTCAGAGTGAGTAAATTGGCCATTTTCATGCACTTTTAACCATTCCATAAATCTTGTGTTTTGGGCCCCTGGAAGCATGAAAATCACTTTAAACATGCTAATTTTAGCTCTAACACTGATGATCCACCTACAAATGTGAACTGACGTTCAAAAATAAAACATTTGAAAACGGACCATTTTCCACATTTCTGAAGCATGACGTAATGGGGGGGTGTTATCTCTTTTGTGGAAAATCAGCCGTTTTTGCTCGAACATTAAATGCCTCCAAATGGTATTTAATTAACTTCCCGGGGTGAAGAAACCCTTTTTGAGAACTCAGAGTGAGTAAATTGGCCATTTTCATGCACTTTTAACCATTCCATAAATCTTGTGTTTTGGGCCCCTGGAAGCATGAAAATCACTTTAAACATGCTAATTTTAGCTCTAACACTGATGATCCACCTACAAATGTGAACTGACGTTCAAAAATAAAACATTTGAAAACGGACCATTTTCCACATTTCTGAAGCATGACGTAATGGGGGGGTGTTATCTCTTTTGTCGAAAATCAGCCGTTTTTGCTCGAACATTAAATGCCTCCAAATGGTATTTATTTCACTTCCCGAGCCCCTGGAAGCATGAAAATCACTTTAAACATGCTAATTTTAGCTCTAACACTGATGATCCACCTACAAATGTGAACTGACGTTCAAAAATAAAACATTTGAAAACGGACCATTTTCCACATTTCTGAAGCATGACGTAATGGGGGGGTGTTATCTCTTTTGTGGAAAATCAGCCGTTTTTGCTCTAACATTAAATGCCTCCAAATGGTATTTAATTAACTTCCCGGGGTGAAGAAACCCTTTTTGAGAACTCAGAGTGAGTAAATTGGCCATTTTCATGCACTTTTAACCATTCCATAAATCTTGTGTTTTGGGCCCCTGGAAGCATGAAAATCACTTTAAACATGCTAATTTTAGCTCTAACACTGATGATCCACCTACAAATGTGAACTGACGTTCAAAAATGAAACATTTGAAAACGGACCATTTTCCACATTTCTGAAGTATGACGTAATGGGGGGGTGTTATCTCTTTTGTCGTAAATCAGCCGTTTTTGCTCGAACATTAAATGCCTCCAAATGGTATTTAATTAACTTCCCGAGCCCCTGGAAGCATGAAAATCACTTTAAACATGCTAATTTTAGCTCTAACACTGATGATCCACCTACAAATGTGAACTGACGTTCAAAAATAAAACATTTGAAAACGGACCATTTTCCACATTTCTGAAGCATGACGTAATGGGGGGGTGTTATCTCTTTTGTGGAAAATCAGCCGTTTTTGCTCAAACATTAAATGCCTCCAAATGGTATTTAATTAACTTCCCGGGGTGAAGAAACCCTTTTTGAGAACTCAGAGTGAGTAAATTGGCCATTTTCATGCACTTTTAACCATTCCATAAATCTTGTGTTTTGGGCCCCTGGAAGCATGAAAATCACTTTAAACATGCTAATTTTAGCTCTAACACTGATGATCCACCTACAAATGTGAACTGACGTTCAAAAATAAAACATTTGAAAACGGACCATTTTCCACATTTCTGAAGCATGACGTAATGGGGGGGTGTTATCTCTTTTGTCGTAAATCAGCCGTTTTTGCTCGAACATTAAATGCCTCCAAATGGTATTTAATTAACTTCCCGAGCCCCTGGAAGCATGAAAATCACTTTAAACATGCTAATTTTAGCTCTAACACTGATGATCCACCTACAAATGTGAACTGACGTTCAAAAATAAAACATTTGAAAACGGACCATTTTCCACATTTCTGAAGCATGACGTAATGGGGGGGTGTTATCTCTTTTGTGGAAAATCAGCCGTTTTTGCTCTAACATTAAATGCCTCCAAATGGTATTTAATTAACTTCCCGGGGTGAAGAAACCCTTTTTGAGAACTCAGAGTGAGTAAATTGGCCATTTTCATGCACTTTTAACCATTCCATAAATCTTGTGTTTTGGGCCCCTGGAAGCATGAAAATCACTTTAAACATGCTAATTTTAGCTCTAACACTGATGATCCACCTACAAATGTGAACTGACGTTCAAAAATAAAACATTTGAAAACGGACCATTTTCCACATTTCTGAAGCATGACGTAATGGGGGGGTGTTATCTCTTTTGTCGAAAATCAGCCGTTTTTGCTCGAACATTAAATGCCTCCAAATGGTATTTATTTCACTTCCCGAGCCCCTGGAAGCATGAAAATCACTTTAAACATGCTAATTTTAGCTCTAACACTGATGATCCACCTACAAATGTGAACTGACGTTCAAAAATAAAACATTTGAAAACGGACCATTTTCCACATTTCTGAAGCATGACGTAATGGGGGGGTGTTATCTCTTTTGTCGAAAATCAGCCGTTTTTGCTCTAACATTAAATGCCTCCAAATGGTATTTAATTAACTTCCCGGGGTGAAGAAATCCTTTTTGAGAACTCAGAGTGAGTAAATTGGCCATTTTCATGCACTTTTAACCATTCCATAAATCTTGTGTTTTGGGCCCCTGGAAGCATGAAAATCACTTTAAACATGCTAATTTTAGCTCTAACACTGATGATCCACCTACAAATGTGAACTGACGTTCAAAAATAAAACATTTGAAAACGGACCATTTTCCACATTTCTGAAGCATGACGTAATGGGGGGGTGTTATCTCTTTTGTCGAAAATCAGCCGTTTTTGCTCGAACATTAAATGCCTCCAAATGGTATTTATTTCACTTCCCGAGCCCCTGGAAGCATGAAAATCACTTTAAACATGCTAATTTTAGCTCTAACACTGATGATCCACCTACAAATGTGAACTGACGTTCAAAAATAAAACATTTGAAAACGGACCATTTTCCACATTTCTGAAGCATGACGTAATGGGGGGGTGTTATCTCTTTTGTCGAAAATCAGCCGTTTTTGCTCGAACATTAAATGCCTCCAAATGGTATTTAATTAACTTCCCGGGGTGAAGAAACCCTTTTTGAGAACTCAGAGTGAGTAAATTGGCCATTTTCATGCACTTTTAACCATTCCATAAATCTTGTGTTTTGGGCCCCTGGAAGCATGAAAATCACTTTAAACATGCCAATTTTAGCTCTAACACTGATGATCCACCTACAAATGTGAACTGACGTTCAAAAATAAAACATTTGAAAACGGACCATTTTCCACATTTCTGAAGCATGACGTAATGGGGGGGTGTTATCTCTTTTGTCGAAAATCAGCCGTTTTTGCTCTAACATTAAATGCCTCCAAATGGTATTTAATTAACTTCCCGGGGTGAAGAAACCCTTTTTGAGAACTCAGAGTGAGTAAATTGGCAATTTTCATGCACTTTTAACCATTCCATAAATCTTGTGTTTTGGGCCCCTGGAAGCATGAAAATCACTTTAAACATGCTAATTTTAGCTCTAACACTGATGATCCACCTACAAATGTGAACTGACGTTCAAAAATAAAACATTTGAAAACGGACCATTTTCCACATTTCTGAAGCATGACGTAATGGGGGGGTGTTATCTCTTTTGTCGAAAATCAGCCGTTTTTGCTCGAACATTAAATGCCTCCAAATGGTATTTATTTCACTTCCCGAGCCCCTGGAAGCATGAAAATCACTTTAAACATGCTAATTTTAGCTCTAACACTGATGATCCACCTACAAATGTGAACTTACGTTCAAAAATAAAACATTTGAAAACGGACCATTTTCCACATTTCTGAAGCATGACGTAATGGGGGGGTGTTATCTCTTTTGTCGAAAATCAGCCGTTTTTGCTCTAACATTAAATGCCTCCAAATGGTATTTAATTAACTTCCCGGGGTGAAGAAACCCTTTTTGAGAACTCAGAGTGAGTAAATTGGCCATTTTCATGCACTTTTAACCATTCCATAAATCTTGTGTTTTGGGCCCCTGGAAGCATGAAAATCACTTTAAACATGCTAATTTTAGCTCTAACACTGATGATCCACCTACAAATGTGAACTGACGTTCAAAAATGAAACATTTGAAAACGGACCATTTTCCACATTTCTGAAGCATGACGTAATGGGGGGGTGTTATCTCTTTCGTCGAAAATCAGCCGTTTTTGCTCGAACATTAAATGCCTCCAAATGGTATTTAATTAACTTCCCGGGGTGAAGAAACCCTTTTTGAGAACTCAGAGTGAGTAAATTGGCCATTTTCATGCACTTTTAACCATTCCATAAATCTTGTGTTTTGGGCCCCTGGAAGCATGAAAATCACTTTAAACATGCTAATTTTAGCTCTAACACTGAGGATCCACCTACAAATGTGAACTGACGTTCAAAAATAAAACATTTGAAAACGGACCATTTTCCACATTTCTGAAGCATGACGTAATGGGGGGGTGTTATCTCTTTTGTCGAAAATCAGCCGTTTTTGCTCTAACATTAAATGCCTCCAAATGGTATTTAATTAACTTCCCGGGGTGAAGAAACCCTTTTTGAGAACTCAGAGTGAGTAAATTGGCCATTTTCATGCACTTTTAACCATTCCATAAATCTTGTGTTTTGGGCCCCTGGAAGCATGAAAATCACTTTAAACATGCTAATTTTAGCTCTAACACTGATGATCCACCTGCAAATGTGAACTGACGTTCAAAAATAAAACATTTGAAAACGGACCATTTTCCACATTTCTGAAGCATGACGTAATGGGGGGGTGTTATCTCTTTTGTCGAAAATCAGCCGTTTTTGCTCGAACATTAAATGCCTCCAAATGGTATTTATTTCACTTCCCGAGCCCCTGGAAGCATGAAAATCACTTTAAACATGCTAATTTTAGCTCTAACACTGATGATCCACCTACAAATGTGAACTGACGTTCAAAAATAAAACATTTGAAAACGGACCATTTTCCACATTTCTGAAGCATGACGTAATGGGGGGGTCTTATCTCTTTCGTCGAAAATCAGCCGTTTTTGCTCTAACATTAAATGCCTCCAAATGGTATTTAATTAACTTCCCGGGGTGAAGAAACCCTTTTTGAGAACTCAGAGTGAGTAAATTGGCCATTTTCATGCACTTTTAACCATTCCATAAATCTTGTGTTTTGGGCCCCTGGAAGCATGAAAATCACTTTAAACATGCTAATTTTAGCTCTAACACTGATGATCCACCTACAAATGTGAACTGACGTTCAAAAATAAAACATTTGAAAACGGACCATTTTCCACATTTCTGAAGCATGACGTAATGGGGGGGTGTTATCTCTTTTGTCGAAAATCAGCCGTTTTTGCTCGAACATTAAATGCCTCCAAATGGTATTTATTTCACTTCCCGAGCCCCTGGAAGCATGAAAATCACTTTAAACATGCTAATTTTAGCTCTAACACTGATGATCCACCTACAAATGTGAACTGACGTTCAAAAATAAAACATTTGAAAACGGACCATTTTCCATATTTCTGAAGCATGACGTAATGGGGGGGGTGTTATCTCTTTTGTCGAAAATCAGCCGTTTTTGCTCGAACATTAAATGCCTCCAAATGGTATTTAATTAACTTCCCGGGGTGAAGAAACCCTTTTTGAGAACTCAGAGTGAGTAAGTTGGCCATTTTCATGCACTTTTAACCATTCCATAAATCTTGTGTTTTGGGCCCCTGGAAGCATGAAAATCACTTTAAACATGCTAATTTTAGCTCTAACACTGATGATCCACCGTAAAATGTGAACTGACGTTCAAAAATAAAACATTTGAAAACGGACCATTTTCCACATTTCTGAAGCATGAAGTAATGGGGGGGTGTTATCTCTTTTGTCGAAAATCAGCCGTTTTTGCTCTAATATTAAATGCCTCCAAATGGTATTTAATTAACTTCCCGGGGTGAAGAAACCCTTTTTGAGAACTCAGAGTGAGTAAATTGGCCATTTTCATGCACTTTTAACCATTCCATAAATCTTGTGTTTTGGGCCCCTGGAAGCATGAAAATCACTTTAAACATGCTAATTTTAGCTCTAACACTGATGATCCACCTACAAATGTGAACTGACGTTCAAAAATAAAACATTTGAAAACAGACCATTTTCCACATTTCTGAAGCATGACGTAATGGGGGGGTGTTATCTCTTTTGTCGAAAATCAGCCGTTTTTGCTCGAACATTAAATGCCTCCAAATGGTATTTAATTAACTTCCCGAGCCCCTGGAAGCATGAAAATCACTTTAAACATGCTAATTTTAGCTCTAACACTGATGATCCACCTACAAATGTGAACTGACGTTCAAAAATGAAACATTTGAAAACGGACCATTTTCCACATTTCTGAAGCATGACGTAATGGGGGGGTGTTATCTCTTTTGTGGAAAATCAGCCTTTTTTGCTCGAACATTAAATGCCTCCAAATGGTATTTAATTAACTTCCCGGGGTGAAGAAACCCTTTTTGAGAACTCAGAGTGAGTAAATTGGCCATTTTCATGCACTTTTAACCATTCCATAAATCTTGTGTTTTGGGCCCCTGGAAGCATGAAAATCACTTTAAACATGCTAATTTTAGCTCTAACACTGATGATCCACCTACAAATGTGAACTGACGTTCAAAAATAAAACATTTGAAAACGGACCATTTTCCACATTTCTGAAGCATGACGTAATGGGGGGGTGTTATCTCTTTTGTCGAAAATCAGCCGTTTTTGCTCGAACATTAAATGCCTCCAAATGGTATTTAATTAACTTCCCGAGCCCCTGGAAGCATGAAAATCACTTTAAACATGCTAATTTTAGCTCTAACACTGATGATCCACCTACAAATGTGAACTGACGTTCAAAAATGAAACATTTGAAAACTGACCATTTTCCACATTTCTGAAGCATGACGTAATGGGGGGGGGTGTTATCTCTTTTGTCGAAAATCAGCCGTTTTTGCTCGAACATTAAATGCCTCCAAATGGTATTTATTTCACTTCCCGAGCCCCTGGAAGCATGAAAATCACTTTAAACATGCTAATTTTAGCTCTAACACTGATGATCCACCTACAAATGTGAACTGACGTTCAAAAATAAAACATTTGAAAACGGACCATTTTCCACATTTCTAAAGCATGACGTAATGGGGGGGTGTTAGCTCTTTCGTCGAAAATCAGCCGTTTTTGCTCGAACATTAAAATCCTCCAAATGGTATTTAATTAACTTCCCGGGGTGAAGAAACCCTTTTTGAGAACTCAGAATGAGTAAATTGGCCATTTTCATGCACTTTTAACCATTACATAAATCTTGTGTTTTGGGCCCCTGGAAGCATGAAAATCACTTTAAACATGCTAATTTTAGCTCTAACACTGATGATCCACCTACAAATGTGAACTGACGTTCAAAAATAAAACATTTGAAAACGGACCATTTTCCACATTTCTGAAGCATGACGTAATGGGGGGTGTTATCTCTTTTGTCGAAAATCAGCCGTTTTTGCTCTAACATTAAATGCCTCCAAATGGTATTTAATTAACTTCCCGGGGTGAAGAAACCCTTTTTGAGAACTCAGAGTGAGTAAATTGGCCATTTTCATGCACTTTTAACCATTCCATAAATCTTGTGTTTTGGGCCCCAAGAAGCATGAAAATCACTTTAAACATGCTAATTTTAGCTCTAACACTGATGATCCACCTACAAATGTGAACTGACGTTCAAAAATAAAACATTTGAAAACGGACCATTTTCCACATTTCTGAAGCATGACGTAATGGGGGGGTGTTATCTCTTTTGTCGAAAATCAGCCGTTTTTGCTCTAACATTAAATGCCTCCAAATGGTATTTAATTAACTTCCCGGGGTGAAGAAACCCTTTTTGAGAACTCAGAGTGAGTAAATTGGCCATTTTCATGCACTTTTAACCATTCCATAAATCTTGTGTTTTGGGCCCCAAGAAGCATGAAAATCACTTTAAACATGCTAATTTTAGCTCTAACACTGATGATCCACCTACAAATGTGAACTGACGTTCAAAAATAAAACATTTGAAAACGGACCATTTTCCACATTTCTGAAGCATGACGTAATGGGGGGGTGTTATCTCTTTTGTCGAAAATCAGCCGTTTTTGCTCTAACATTAAATGCCTCCAAATGGTATTTAATTAACTTCCCGGGGTGAAGAAACCCTTTTTGAGAACTCAGAGTGAGTAAATTGGCCATTTTCATGCACTTTTAACCATTCCATAAATCTTGTGTTTTGGGCCCCTGGAAGCATGAAAATCACTTTAAACATGCTAATTTTAGCTCTAACACTGATGATCCACCTACAAATGTGAACTGACGTTCAAAAATAAAACATTTGAAAACGGACCATTTTCCACATTTCTGAAGCATGACGTAATGGGGGGGTGTTATCTCTTTTGTCGAAAATCAGCCGTTTTTGCTCGAACATTAAATGCCTCCAAATGGTATTTAATTAACTTCCCGGGGTGAAGAAACCCTTTTTGAGAACTCAGAGTGAGTAAATTGGCCATTTTCATGCACTTTTAACCATTCCATAAATCTTGTGTTTTGGGCCCCTGGAAGCATGAAAATCACTTTAAACATGCTAATTTTAGCTCTAACACTGATGATCCACCTACAAATGTGAACTGACGTTCAAAAATAAACATTTGAAAACGGACCATTTTCCACATTTCTGAAGCATGACGTAATGGGGGGGTGTTATATCTTTTGTCGAAAATCAGCCGTTTTTGCTCGAACATTAAATGCCTCCAAATGGTATTTATTTCACTTCCTGAGCCCCTGGAAGCATGAAAATCACTTTAAACATGCTAATTTTAGCTCTAACACTGATGATCCACCTACAAATGTGAACTGACGTTCAAAAATAAAACATTTGAAAACGGACCATTTTCCACATTTCTGAAGCATGACGTAATGGGGGGGTGTTATCTCTTTTGTCGAAAATCAGCCGTTTTTGCTCGAACATTAAATGCCTCCAAATGGTATTTAATTAACTTCCCGAGCCCCTGGAAGCATGAAAATCACTTTAAACATGCTAATTTTAGCTCTAACACTGATGATCCACCTACAAATGTGAACTGACGTTCAAAAATAAAACATTTGAAAACGGACCATTTTCCACATTTCTGAAGCATGACGTAATGGGGGGGTGTTATCTCTTTTGTGGAAAATCAGCCTTTTTTGCTCGAACATTAAATGCCTCCAAATGGTATTTAATTAACTTCCCGGGGTGAAGAAACCCTTTTTGAGAACTCAGAGTGAGTAAATTGGCCATTTTCATGCACTTTTAACCATTCCATACATCTTGTGTTTTGGGCCCCTGGAAGCATGAAAATCACTTTAAACATGCTAATTTTAGCTCTAACACTGATGATCCACCTACAAATGTGAACTGACGTTCAAAAATAAAACATTTGAAAACGGACCATTTTCCACATTTCTGAAGCATGACGTAATGGGGGGGTGTTATCTCTTTTGTCGAAAATCAGCCGTTTTTGCTCTAACATTAAATGCCTCCAAATGGTATTTATTTCACTTCCCGAGCCCCTGGAAGCATGAAAATCACTTTAAACATGCTAATTTTAGCTCTAACACTGATGATCCACCTACAAATGTGAACTGACGTTCAAAAATAAAACATTTGAAAACGGACCATTTTCCACATTTCTGAAGCATGACGTAATGGGGGGGTGTTATCTCTTTTGTCGAAAATCAGCCGTTTTTGCTCGAACATTAAATGCCTCCAAATGGTATTTATTTCACTTCCCGAGCCCCTGGAAGCATGAAAATCACTTTGAACATGCTAATTTTAGCTCTAACACTGATGATCCACCTACAAATGTGAACTGACGTTCAAAAATAAAACATTTGAAAACGGACCATTTTCCACATTTCTGAAGCATGACGTAATGGGGGGGTGTTATCTCTTTTGTCGAAAATCAGCCGTTTTTGCTCTAACATTAAATGCCTCCAAATGGTATTTAATTAACTTCCCGGGGTGAAGAAACCCTTTTTGAGAACTCAGAGTGAGTAAATTGGCAATTTTCATGCACTTTTAACCATTCCATAAATCTTGTGTTTTGGGCCCCTGGAAGCATGAAAATCACTTTAAACATGCTAATTTTAGCTCTAACACTGATGATCCACCTACAAATGTGAACTGACGTTCAAAAATGAAACATTTGAAAACGGACCATTTTCCACATTTCTGAAGCATGACGTAATGGGGGGGTGTTATCTCTTTTGTCGAAAATCAGCCGTTTTTGCTCGAACATTAAATGCCTCCAAATGGTATTTAATTAACTTCCCGGGGTGAAGAAACCCTTTTTGAGAACTCAGAGTGAGTAAATTGGCCATATTCATGCACTTTTAACCATTCCATAAATCTTGTGTTTTGGGCCCCTGGAAGCATGAAAATCACTTTAAACGTGCTAATTTTAGCTCTAACACTGATGATCCACCTACAAATGTGAACTGACGTTCAAAAATAAAACATTTGAAAACGGACCATTTTCCACATTTCTGAAGCATGACGTAATGGGGGGGTGTTATCTCTTTTGTCGAAAATCAGCCGTTTTTGCTCTAACATTAAATGCCTCCAAATGGTATTTAATTAACTTCCCGGGGTGAAGAAACCCTTTTTGAGAACTCAGAGTGAGTAAATTGGCCATTTTCATGCACTTTTAACCATTCCATACATCTTGTGTTTTGGGCCCCTGGAAGCATGAAAATCACTTTAAACATGCTAATTTTAGCTCTAACACTGATGATCCACCTACAAATGTGAACTGACGTTCAAAAATAAAACATTTGAAAACGGACCATTTTCCACATTTCTGAAGCATGACGTAATGGGGGGGTGTTATCTCTTTTGTCGAAAATCAGCCGTTTTTGCTCTAACATTAAATGCCTCCAAATGGTATTTATTTCACTTCCCGAGCCCCTGGAAGCATGAAAATCACTTTAAACATGCTAATTTTAGCTCTAACACTGATGATCCACCTACAAATGTGAACTGACGTTCAAAAATAAAACATTTGAAAACGGACCATTTTCCACATTTCTGAAGCATGACGTAATGGGGGGGTGTTATCTCTTTTGTCGAAAATCAGCCGTTTTTGCTCGAACATTAAATGCCTCCAAATGGTATTTATTTCACTTCCCGAGCCCCTGGAAGCATGAAAATCACTTTGAACATGCTAATTTTAGCTCTAACACTGATGATCCACCTACAAATGTGAACTGACGTTCAAAAATAAAACATTTGAAAACGGACCATTTTCCACATTTCTGAAGCATGACGTAATGGGGGGGTGTTATCTCTTTTGTCGAAAATCAGCCGTTTTTGCTCTAACATTAAATGCCTCCAAATGGTATTTAATTAACTTCCCGGGGTGAAGAAACC
The DNA here is from genome assembly GCF_964263255.1 of Lissotriton vulgaris. Taxonomy (NCBI): domain Eukaryota; kingdom Metazoa; phylum Chordata; class Amphibia; order Caudata; family Salamandridae; genus Lissotriton; species Lissotriton vulgaris. Next base: position 129,520 of record NW_028245990.1, read on the forward strand.
CTTTTTGAGAACTCAGAGTGAGTAAATTGGCAATTTTCATGCACTTTTAACCATTCCATAAATCTTGTGTTTTGGGCCCCTGGAAGCATGAAAATCACTTTAAACATGCTAATTTTAGCTCTAACACTGATGATCCACCTACAAATGTGAACTGACGTTCAAAAATGAAACATTTGAAAACGGACCATTTTCCACATTTCTGAAGCATGACGTAATGGGGGGGTGTTATCTCTTTTGTCGAAAATCAGCCGTTTTTGCTCGAACATTAAATGCCTCCAAATGGTATTTAATTAACTTCCCGGGGTGAAGAAACCCTTTTTGAGAACTCAGAGTGAGTAAATTGGCCATATTCATGCACTTTTAACCATTCCATAAATCTTGTGTTTTGGGCCCCTGGAAGCATGAAAATCACTTTAAACGTGCTAATTTTAGCTCTAACACTGATGATCCACCTACAAATGTGAACTGACGTTCAAAAATAAAACATTTGAAAACGGACCATTTTCCACATTTCTGAAGCATGACGTAATGGGGGGGTGTTATCTCTTTTGTCGAAAATCAGCCGTTTTTGCTCTAACATTAAATGCCTCCAAATGGTATTTAATTAACTTCCCGGGGTGAAGAAACCCTTTTTGAGAACTCAGAGTGAGTAAATTGGCCATTTTCATGCACTTTTAACCATTCCATAAATCTTGTGTTTTGGGCCCCTGGAAGCATGAAAATCACTTTAAACATGCTAATTTTAGCTCTAACACTGATGATCCACCTACAAATGTGAACTGACGTTCAAAAATAAAACATTTGAAAACGGACCATTTTCCACATTTCTGAAGCATGACGTAATGGGGGGGTGTTATCTCTTTTGTCGAAAATCAGCCGTTTTTGCTCGAACATTAAATGCCTCCAAATGGTATTTATTTCACTTCCCGAGCCCCTGGAAGCATGAAAATCACTTTAAACATGCTAATTTTAGCTCTAACACTGATGATCCACCTACAAATGTGAACTGACGTTCAAAAATAAAACATTTTAAAACGGACCATTTTCCACATTTCTGAAGCATGACGTAATGGGGGGGTGTTATCTCTTTCGTCGAAAATCAGCTGTTTTTGCTCTAACATTAAATGCCTCCAAATGGTATTTAATTAACTTCCCGGGGTGAAGAAACCCTTTTTGAGAACTCAGAGTGAGTAAATTGGCCATTTTCATGCACTTTTAACCATTCCTTAAATCTTGTGTTTTGGGCCCCTGGAAGCATGAAAATCACTTTAAACATGCTAATTTTAGCTCTAACACTGATGATCCACCTACAAATGTGAACTGACGTTCAAAAATAAAACATTTGAAAACGGACCATTTTCCACATTTCTGAAGCATGACGTAATGGGGGGGTGTTATCTCTTTTGTCGAAAATCAGCCGTTTTTGCTCGAACATTAAATGCCTCCAAATGGTATTTATTTCACTTCCCGAGCCCCTGGAAGCATGAAAATCACTTTAAAAATGCTAATTTTAGCTCTAACACTGATGATCCACCTACAAATGTGAACTGACGTTCAAAAATAAAACATTTGAAAACGGACCATTTTCCACATTTCTGAAGCATGACGTAATGGGGGGGTGTTATCTCTTTTGTTGAAAATCAGCCGTTTTTGCTCGAACATTAAATGCCTCCAAATGGTATTTAATTAACTTCCCGGGGTGAAGAAACCCTTTTTGAGAACTCAGAGTGAGTAAATTGGCCATTTTCATGCACTTTTAACCATTCCATAAATCTTGTGTTTTGGGCCCCTGGAAGCATGAAAATCACTTTAAACATGCTAATTTTAGCTCTAACACTGATGATCCACCTACAAATGTGAACTGACGTTCAAAAATAAAACATTTGAAAACGGACCATTTTCCACATTTCTGAAGCATGACGTAATGGGGGGGTGTTATCTCTTTTGTCGAAAATCAGCCGTTTTTGCTCTAACATTAAATGCCTCCAAATGGTATTTAATTAACTTCCCGGGGTGAAGAAACCCTTTTTGAGAACTCAGAGTGAGTAAATTGGCCATTTTCATGCACTTTTAACCATTCCATAAATCTTGTGTTTTGGGCCCCTGGAAGCATGAAAATCACTTTAAACATGCTAATTTTAGCTCTAACACAGATGATCCACCTACAAATGTGAACTGACGTTCAAAAATAAAACATTTGAAAACAGACCATTTTCCACATTTCTGAAGCATGACGTAATGGGGGGGTGTTATCTCTTTTGTCGAAAATCAGCCGTTTTTGCTCGAACATTAAATGCCTCCAAATGGTATTTAATTAACTTCCCGAGCCCCTGGAAGCATGAAAATCACTTTAAACATGCTAATTTTAGCTCTAACACTGATGATCCACCTACAAATGTGAACTGACGTTCAAAAATGAAACATTTGAAAACGGACCATTTTCCACATTTCTGAAGCATGACGTAATGGGGGGGTGTTATCTCTTTTGTGGAAAATCAGCCTTTTTTGCTCGAACATTAAATGCCTCCAAATGGTATTTAATTAACTTCCCGGGGTGAAGAAACCCTTTTTGAGAACTCAGAGTGAGTAAATTGGCCATTTTCATGCACTTTTAACCATTCCATAAATCTTGTGTTTTGGGCCCCTGGAAGCATGAAAATCACTTTAAACATGCTAATTTTAGCTCTAACACTGATGATCCACCTACAAATGTGAACTGACGTTCAAAAATAAAACATTTGAAAACGGACCATTTTCCACATTTCTGAAGCATGACGTAATGGGGGGTGTTATCTCTTTTGTCGAAAATCAGCCGTTTTTGCTCTAACATTAAATGCCTCCAAATGGTATTTAATTAACTTCCCGGGGTGAAGAAACCCTTTTTGAGAACTCAGAGTGAGTAAATTGGCCATTTTCATGCACTTTTAACCATTCCATAAATCTTGTGTTTTGGGCCCCTGGAAGCATGAAAATCACTTTAAACATGCTAATTTTAGCTCTAACACTGATGATCCACCTACAAATGTGAACTGACGTTCAAAAATAAAACATTTGAAAACGGACCATTTTCCACATTTCTGAAGCATGACGTAATGGGGGGGTGTTATCTCTTTTGTCGAAAATCAGCCGTTTTTGCTCGAACATTAAATGCCTCCAAATGGTATTTAATTAACTTCCCGGGGTGAAGAAACCCTTTTTGAGAACTCAGAGTGAATAAATTGGCCATTTTCATGCACTTTTAACCATTCCATAAATCTTGTGTTTTGGGCCCCTGGAAGCATGAAAATCACTTTAAACATGCTAATTTTAGCTCTAACACTGATGATCCACCTACAAATGTGAACTGACGTTCAAAAATAAAACATTTGAAAACGGACCATTTTCCACATTTCTGAAGCATGACGTAATGGGGGGGTGTTATCTCTTTTGTCGAAAATCAGCCGTTTTTGCTCGAACATTAAATGCCTCCAAATGGTATTTATTTCACTTCCCGAGCCCCTGGAAGCATGAAAATCACTTTAAACATGCTAATTTTAGCTCTAACACTGATGATCCACCTACAAATGTGAACTGACGTTCAAAAATAAAACATTTGAAAACGGACCATTTTCCACATTTCTGAAGCATGACGTAATGGGGGGGTGTTATCTCTTTTGTCGAAAATCAGCCGTTTTTGCTCGAACATTAAATGCCTCCAAATGGTATTTAATTAACTTCCCGAGCCCCTGGAAGCATGAAAATCACTTTAAACATGCTAATTTTAGCTCTAACACTGATGATCCACCTACAAATGTGAACTGACGTTCAAAAATAAAACATTTGAAAACGGACCATTTTCCACATTTCTGAAGCATGACGTAATGGGGGGGTGTTATCTCTTTTGTGGAAAATCAGCCTTTTTTGCTCGAACATTAAATGCCTCCAAATGGTATTTAATTAACTTCCCGGGGTGAAGAAACCCTTTTTGAGAACTCAGAGTGAGTAAATTGGCCATTTTCATGCACTTTTAACCATTCCATAAATCTTGTGTTTTGGGCCCCTGGAAGCATGAAAATCACTTTAAACATGCTAATTTTAGCTCTAACACTGATGATCCACCTACAAATGTGAACTGACGTTCAAAAATAAAACATTTGAAAACGGACCATTTTCCACATTTCTGAAGCATGACGTAATGGGGGGGTGTTATCTCTTTTGTCGAAAATCAGCCGTTTTTGCTCTAACATTAAATGCCTCCAAATGGTATTTATTTCACTTCCCGAGCCGCTGGAAGCATGAAAATCACTTTAAACATGCTAATTTTAGCTCTAACACTGATGATCCACCTACAAATGTGAACTGACGTTCAAAAATAAAACATTTGAAAACGGACCATTTTCCACATTTCTGAAGCATGACGTAATGGGGGGGTGTTATCTCTTTTGTCGAAAATCAGCCGTTTTTGCTCGAACATTAAATGCCTCCAAATGCTATTTATTTCACTTCCCGGGCCCCTGGAAGCATGAAAATCACTTTAAACATGCTAATTTTAGCTCTAACACTGATGATCCACCTACAAATGTGAACTGACGTTCAAAAATAAAACATTTGAAAACGGACCATTTTCCACATTTCTGAAGCATGACGTAATGGGGGGGTGTTATCTCTTTTGTCGAAAATCAGCCGTTTTTGCTCGAACATTAAATGCCTCCAAATGGTATTTAATTAACTTCCCGGGGTGAAGAAACCCTTTTTGAGAACTCAGAGTGAGTAAATTGGCCATTTTCATGCACTTTTAACCATTCCATAAATCTTGTGTTTTGGGCCCCAAGAAGCATGAAAATCACTTTAAACATGCTAATTTTAGCTCTAACACTGATGATCCACCTACAAATGTGAACTTACGTTCAAAAATAAAACATTTGAAAACGGACCATTTTCCACATTTTTGAAGCATGACGTAATGGGGGGGTGTTAGCTCTTTCGTCGAAAATCAGCCGTTTTTGCTCGAACATTAAAATCCTCCAAATGCCAAATGGTATTTAATTAGCTTCCCGGGGTGAAGAAACCCTTTTTGAGAACTCAGAGTGAGTAAATTGGCCATTTTCATGCACTTTTAACCATTCAATAAATCTTGTGTTTTGGGCCCCTGGAAGCATGAAAATCACTTTAAACATGCTAATTTTAGCTCTAACACTGATGATCCACCTACAAATGTGAACTGACGTTCAAAAATAAAACATTTGAAAACGGACCATTTTCCACATTTCTGAAGCATGACGTAATGGGGGGGTGTTATATCTTTTGTCGAAAATCAGCCGTTTTTGCTCGAACATTAAATGCCTCCAAATGGTATTTAATTAACTTCCCGGGGTGAAGAAACCCTTTTTGAGAACTCAGAGTGAGTAAATTGGCCATTTTCATGCACTTTTAACCATTCCATAAATCTTGTGTTTTGGGCCCCTGGAAGCATGAAAATCACTTTAAACATGCTAATTTTAGCTCTAACACTGATGATCCACCTACAAATGTGAACTGACGTTCAAAAATAAAACATTTGAAAACGGACCATTTTCCACATTTCTAAAGCATGACGTAATGGGGGGGTGTTAGCTCTTTCGTCGAAAATCAGCCGTTTTTGCTCGAACATTAAAATCCTCCAAATGGTATTTAATTAACTTCCCGGGGTGAAGAAACCCTTTTTGAGAACTCAAAGTGAGTAAATTGGCCATTTTCATGCACTTTTAACCATTCCATAAATCTTGTGTTTTGGGCCCCTGGAAGCATGAAAATCACTTTAAACATGCTAATTTTAGCTCTAACACTGATGATCCACCTACAAATGTGAACTGACGTTCAAAAATAAAACATTTGAAAACGGACCATTTTCCACATTTCTGAAGCATGACGTAATGGGGGGGTGTTATCTCTTTTGTCGAAAATCAGCCGTTTTTGCTCTAACATTAAATGCCTCCAAATGGTATTTAATTAACTTCCCGGGGTGAAGAAACCCTTTTTGAGAACTCAGAGTGAGTAAATTGGCCATTTTCATGCACTTTTAACCATTCCATAAATCTTGTGTTTTGGGCCCCTGGAAGCATGAAAATCACTTTAAACATGCTAATTTTAGCTCTAACACTGATGATCCACCTACAAATGTGAACTGACGTTCAAAAATAAAACATTTGAAAACGGACCATTTTCCACATTTCTGAAGGATGACGTAATGGGGGGGTGTTATCTCTTTTGTCGAAAATCAGCCGTTTTTGCTCGAACATTAAATGCCTCCAAATGGTATTTAATTAACTTCCCGGGGTGAAGAAACCCTTTTTGAGAACTCAGAGTGAGTAAATTGGCCATTTTCATGCACTTTTAACTATTCCATAAATCTTGTGTTTTGGGCCCCTGGAAGCATGAAAATCACTTTAAACATGCTAATTTTAGCTCTAACACTGATGATCCACCTACAAATGTGAACTGACGTTCAAAAATAAAACATTTGAAAACGGACCATTTTCCACATTTCTGAAGCATGACGTAATGGGGGGGTGTTATCTCTTTTGTCGAAAATCAGCCGTTTTTGCTCGAACATTAAATGCCTCCAAATGGTATTTAATTAACTTCCCGAGCCCCTGGAAGCATGAAAATCACTTTAAACATGCTAATTTTAGCTCTAACACTGATGATCCACCTACAAATGTGAACTGACGTTCAAAAATGAAACATTTGAAAACGGACCATTTTCCACATTTCTGAAGCATGACGTAATGCGGGGGTGTTATCTCTTTTGTCGAAAATCAGCCGTTTTTGCTCGAACATTAAATGCCTCCAAATGGTATTTATTTCACTTCCCGAGCCCCTGGAAGCATGAAAATCACTTTAAACATGCTAATTTTAGCTCTAACACTGATGATCCACCTACAAATGTGAACTGACGTTCAAAAATAAAACATTTGAAAACGGACCATTTTCCACATTTCTAAAGCATGACGTAATGGGGGGGTGTTAGCTCTTTCGTCGAAAATCAGCCGTTTTTGCTCGAACATTAAAATCCTCCAAATGGTATTTAATTAACTTCCCGGGGTGAAGAAACCCTTTTTGAGAACTCAGAGTGAGTAAATTGGCCATTTTCATGCACTTTTAACCATTCCATAAATCTTGTGTTTTGGGCCCCTGGAAGCATGAAAATCACTTTAAACATGCTAATTTTAGCTCTAACACTGATGATCCACCTATAAATGTGAACTGACGTTCAAAAATAAAACATTTGAAAACGGACCATTTTCCACATTTCTGAAGCATGACGTAATGGGGGGGTGTTATCTCTTTTGTCGAAAATCAGCCGTTTTTGCTCTAACATTAAAGGCCTCCAAATGGAATTTAATTAACTTCCCGGGGTGAAGAAACCCTTTTTGAGAACTCAGAGTGAGTAAATTGGCCATTTTCATGCACTTTTAACCATTCCATAAATCTTGTGTTTTGGGCCCCTGGAAGCATGAAAATCACTTTAAACATGCTAATTTTAGCTCTAACACTGATGATCCACCTACAAATGTGAACTGACGTTCAAAAATAAAACATTTGAAAACGGACCATTTTCCACATTTCTGAAGCATGACGTAATGGGGGGGTGTTATCTCTTTTGTCGAAAATCAGCCGTTTTTGCTCTAACATTAAATGCCTCCAAATGGTATTTAATTAACTTCCCGGGGTGAAGAAACCCTTTTTGAGAACTCAGAGTGAGTAAATTGGCCATTTTCATGCACTTTTAACCATTCCATAAATCTTGTGTTTTGGGCCCCTGGAAGCATGAAAATCACTTTAAACATGCTAATTTTAGCTCTAACACTGATGATCCACCTACAAATGTGAACTGACGTTCAAAAATAAAACATTTGAAAACGGACCATTTTCCACATTTCTGAAGCATGACGTAATGGGGGGGTGTTATCTCTTTTGTCGAAAATCAGCCGTTTTTGCTCGAACATTAAATGCCTCCAAATGGTATTTAATTAACTTCCCGAGCCCCTGGAAGCATGAAAATCACTTTAAACATGCTAATTTTAGCTCTAACACTGATGATCCACCTACAAATGTGAACTTACGTTCAAAAATAAAACATTTGAAAACGGACCATTTTCCACATTTCTGAAGCATGACGTAATGGGGGGGTGTTATCTCTTTTGTCGAAAATCAGCCGTTTTTGCTCGAACATTAAATGCCTCCAAATGGTATTTAATTAACTTCCCGGGGTGAAGAAACCCTTTTTGAGAACTCAGAGTGAGTAAATTGGCCATTTTCATGCACTTTTAACCATTCCATAAATCTTGTGTTTTGGGCCCCAAGAAGCATGAAAATCACTTTAAACATGCTAATTTTAGCTCTAACACTGATGATCCACCTACAAATGTGAACTGACGTTCAAAAATAAAACATTTGAAAACGGACCATTTTCCACATTTTTGAAGCATGACGTAATGGGGGGGTGTTATCTCTTTTGTCGAAAATCAGCCGTTTTTGCTCTAACATTAAATGCCTCCAAATGGTATTTATTTCACTTCCCGAGCCCCTGGAAGCATGAAAATCACTTTAAACATGCTAATTTTAGCTCTAACACTGATGATCCACCTACAAATGTGAACTGACGTTCAAAAATAAAACATTTGAAAACGGACCATTTTCCACATTTCTGAAGCATGACGTAATGGGGGGGTGTTATCTCTTTTGTCGAAAATCAGCCGTTTTTGCTCGAACATTAAATGCCTCCAAATGCTATTTATTTCACTTCCCGAGCCCCTGGAAGCATGAAAATCACTTTAAACATGCTAATTTTAGCTCTAACACTGATGATCCACCTACAAATGTGAACTGACGTTCAAAAATAAAACATTTGAAAACGGACCATTTTCCACATTTCTGAAGCATGACGTAATGGGGGGGTGTTATCTCTTTTGTGGAAAATCAGCCGTTTTTGCTCGAACATTAAATGCCTCCAAATGGTATTTAATTAACTTCCCGGGGTGAAGAAACCCTTTTTGAGAACTCAGAGTGAGTAAATTGGCCATTTTCATGCACTTTTAACCATTCCATAAATCTTGTGTTTTGGGCCCCTGGAAGCATGAAAATCACTTTAAACATGCTAATTTTAGCTCTAACACTGATGATCCACCTACAAATGTGAACTGACGTTCAAAAATAAAACATTTGAAAACGGACCATTTTCCACATTTCTGAAGCATGACGTAATGGGGGGGTGTTATCTCTTTTGTCGAAAATCAGCCGTTTTTGCTCTAACATTAAATGCCTCCAAATGGTATTTATTTCACTTCCCGAGCCCCTGGAAGCATGAAAATCACTTTAAACATGCTAATTTTAGCTCTAACACTGATGATCCACCTACAAATGTGAACTGACGTTCAAAAATAAAACATTTGAAAACGGACCATTTTCCACATTTCTGAAGCATGACGTAATGGGGGGGTGTTATCTCTTTTGTCGAAAATCAGCCGTTTTTGCTCGAACATTAAATGCCTCCAAATGCTATTTATTTCACTTCCCGGGCCCCTGGAAGCATGAAAATCACTTTAAACATGCTAATTTTAGCTCTAACACTGATGATCCACCTACAAATGTGAACTGACGTTCAAAAATAAAACATTTGAAAACGGACCATTTTCCACATTTCTGAAGCATGACGTAATGGGGGGGTGTTATCTCTTTTGTCGAAAATCAGCCGTTTTTGCTCGAACATTAAATGCCTCCAAATGGTATTTAATTAACTTCCCGGGGTGAAGAAACCCTTTTTGAGAACTCAGAGTGAGTAAATTGGCCATTTTCATGCACTTTTAACCATTCCATAAATCTTGTGTTTTGGGCCCCAAGAAGCATGAAAATCACTTTAAACATGCTAATTTTAGCTCTAACACTGATGATCCACCTACAAATGTGAACTTACGTTCAAAAATAAAACATTTGAAAACGGACCATTTTCCACATTTCTGAAGCATGACGTAATGGGGGGGTGTTAGCTCTTTCGTCGAAAATCAGCCGTTTTTGCTCGAACATTAAAATCCTCCAAATGCCAAATGGTATTTAATTAACTTCCCGGGGTGAATAAACCCTTTTTGAGAACTCAGAGTGAGTAAATTGGCCATTTTCATGCACTTTTAACCATTCAATAAATCTTGTGTTTGGGGCCCCTGGAAGCATGAAAATCACTTTAAACATGCTAATTTTAGCTCTAACACTGATGATCCACCTACAAATGTGAACTGACGTTCAAAAATAAAACATTTGAAAACGGACCATTTTCCACATTTCTGAAGCATGACGTAATGGGGGGGTGTTATATCTTTTGTCGAAAATCAGCCGTTTTTGCTCGAACATTAAATGCCTCCAAATGGTATTTAATTAACTTCCCGGGGTGAAGAAACCCTTTTTGAGAACTCAGAGTGAGTAAATTGGCCATTTTCATGCACTTTTAACCATTCCATAAATCTTGTGTTTTGGGCCCCTGGAAGCATGAAAATCACTTTAAACATGCTAATTTTAGCTCTAACACTGATGATCCACCTACAAATGTGAACTGACGTTCAAAAATAAAACATTTGAAAACGGACCATTTTCCACATTTCTAAAGCATGACGTAATGGGGGGGTGTTAGCTCTTTCGTCGAAAATCAGCCGTTTTTGCTCGAACATTAAAATCCTCCAAATGGTATTTAATTAACTTCCCGGGGTGAAGAAACCCTTTTTGAGAACTCAAAGTGAGTAAATTGGCCATTTTCATGCACTTTTAACCATTCCATAAATCTTGTGTTTTGGGCCCCTGGAAGCATGAAAATCACTTTAAACATGCTAATTTTAGCTCTAACACTGATGATCCACCTACAAATGTGAACTGACGTTCAAAAATAAAACATTTGAAAACGGACCATTTTCCACATTTCTGAAGCATGACGTAATGGGGGGGTGTTATCTCTTTTGTCGAAAATCAGCCGTTTTTGCTCTAACATTAAATGCCTCCAAATGGTATTTAATTAACTTCCCGGGGTGAAGAAACCCTTTTTGAGAACTCAGAGTGAGTAAATTGGCCATTTTCATGCACTTTTAACCATTCCATAAATCTTGTGTTTTGGGCCCCTGGAAGCATGAAAATCACTTTAAACATGCTAATTTTAGCTCTAACACTGATGATCCACCTACAAATGTGAACTGACGTTCAAAAATAAAACATTTGAAAACAGACCATTTTCCACATTTCTGAAGCATGACGTAATGGGGGGGTGTTATCTCTTTTGTGGAAAATCAGCCGTTTTTGCTCGAACATTAAATGCCTCCAAATGGTATTTAATTAACTTCCCGGGGTGAAGAAACCCTTTTTGAGAACTCAGAGTGAGTAAATTGGCCATTTTCATGCACTTTTAACCATTCCATAAATCTTGTGTTTTGGGCCCCTGGAAGCATGAAAATCACTTTAAACATGCTAATTTTAGCTCTAACACTGATGATCCACCTACAAATGTGAACTGACGTTCAAAAATAAAACATTTGAAAACGGACCATTTTCCACATTTCTGAAGCATGACGTAATGGGGGGGTGTTATCTCTTTTGTCGAAAATCAGCCGTTTTTGCTCTAACATTAAATGCCTCCAAATGGTATTTATTTCACTTCCCGAGCCCCTGGAAGCATGAAAATCACTTTAAACATGCTAATTTTAGCTCTAACACTGATGATCCACCTACAAATGTGAACTGACGTTCAAAAATAAAACATTTGAAAACGGACCATTTTCCACATTTCTGAAGCATGACGTAATGGGGGGGTGTTATCTCTTTTGTCGAAAATCAGCCGTTTTTGCTCGAACATTAAATGCCTCCAAATGCTATTTATTTCACTTCCCGGGCCCCTGGAAGCATGAAAATCACTTTAAACATGCTAATTTTAGCTCTAACACTGATGATCCACCTACAAATGTGAACTGACGTTCAAAAATAAAACATTTGAAAACGGACCATTTTCCACATTTCTGAAGCATGACGTAATGGGGGGGTGTTATCTCTTTTGTCGAAAATCAGCCGTTTTTGCTCGAACATTAAATGCCTCCAAATGGTATTTAATTAACTTCCCGGGGTGAAGAAACCCTTTTTGAGAACTCAGAGTGAGTAAATTGGCCATTTTCATGCACTTTTAACCATTCCATAAATCTTGTGTTTTGGGCCCCAAGAAGCATGAAAATCACTTTAAACATGCTAATTTTAGCTCTAACACTGATGATCCACCTACAAATGTGAACTTACGTTCAAAAATAAAACATTTGAAAACGGACCATTTTCCACATTTCTGAAGCATGACGTAATGGGGGGGTGTTAGCTCTTTCGTCGAAAATCAGCCGTTTTTGCTCGAACATTAAAATCCTCCAAATGCCAAATGGTATTTAATTAACTTCCCGGGGTGAAGAAACCCTTTTTGAGAACTCAGAGTGAGTAAATTGGCCATTTTCATGCACTTTTAACCATTCAATAAATCTTGTGTTTTGGGCCCCTGGAAGCATGAAAATCACTTTAAACATGCTAATTTTAGCTCTAACACTGATGATCCACCTACAAATGTGAACTGACGTTCAAAAATAAAACATTTGAAAACGGACCATTTTCCACATTTCTGAAGCATGACGTAATGGGGGGGTGTTATATCTTTTGTCGAAAATCAGCCGTTTTTGCTCGAACATTAAATGCCTCCAAATGGTATTTAATTAACTTCCCGGGGTGAAGAAACCCTTTTTGAGAACTCAGAGTGAGTAAATTGGCCATTTTCATGCACTTTTAACCATTCCATAAATCTTGTGTTTTGGGCCCCTGGAAGCATGAAAATCACTTTAAACATGCTAATTTTAGCTCTAACACTGATGATCCACCTACAAATGTGAACTGACGTTCAAAAATAAAACATTTGAAAACGGACCATTTTCCACATTTCTAAAGCATGACGTAATGGGGGGGTGTTAGCTCTTTCGTCGAAAATCAGCCGTTTTTGCTCGAACATTAAAATCCTCCAAATGGTATTTAATTAACTTCCCGGGGTGAAGAAACCCTTTTTGAGAACTCAAAGTGAGTAAATTGGCCATTTTCATGCACTTTTAACCATTCCATAAATCTTGTGTTTTGGGCCCCTGGAAGCATGAAAATCACTTTAAACATGCTAATTTTAGCTCTAACACTGATGATCCACCTACAAATGTGAACTGACGTTCAAAAATAAAACATTTGAAAACGGACCATTTTCCACATTTCTGAAGCATGACGTAATGGGGGGGTGTTATCTCTTTTGTCGAAAATCAGCCGTTTTTGCTCTAACATTAAATGCCTCCAAATGGTATTTAATTAACTTCCCGGGGTGAAGAAACCCTTTTTGAGAACTCAGAGTGAGTAAATTGGCCATTTTCATGCACTTTTAACCATTCCATAAATCTTGTGTTTTGGGCCCCTGGAAGCATGAAAATCACTTTAAACATGCTAATTTTAGCTCTAACACTGATGATCCACCTACAAATGTGAACTGACGTTCAAAAATAAAACATTTGAAAACGGACCATTTTCCACATTTCTGAAGGATGACGTAATGGGGGGGTGTTATCTCTTTTGTCGAAAATCAGCCGTTTTTGCTCGAACATTAAATGCCTCCAAATGGTATTTAATTAACTTCCCGGGGTGAAGAAACCCTTTTTGAGAACTCAGAGTGAGTAAATTGGCCATTTTCATGCACTTTTAACTATTCCATAAATCTTGTGTTTTGGGCCCCTGGAAGCATGAAAATCACTTTAAACATGCTAATTTTAGCTCTAACACTGATGATCCACCTACAAATGTGAACTGACGTTCAAAAATAAAACATTTGAAAACGGACCATTTTCCACATTTCTGAAGCATGACGTAATGGGGGGGTGTTATCTCTTTTGTCGAAAATCAGCCGTTTTTGCTCGAACATTAAATGCCTCCAAATGGTATTTAATTAACTTCCCGAGCCCCTGGAAGCATGAAAATCACTTTAAACATGCTAATTTTAGCTCTAACACTGATGATCCACCTACAAATGTGAACTGACGTTCAAAAATGAAACATTTGAAAACGGACCATTTTCCACATTTCTGAAGCATGACGTAATGGGGGGGTGTTATCTCTTTTGTCGAAAATCAGCCGTTTTTGCTCGAACATTAAATGCCTCCAAATGGTATTTATTTCACTTCCCGAGCCCCTGGAAGCATGAAAATCACTTTAAACATGCTAATTTTAGCTCTAACACTGATGATCCACCTACAAATGTGAACTGACGTTCAAAAATAAAACATTTGAAAACGGACCATTTTCCACATTTCTAAAGCATGACGTAATGGGGGGGTGTTAGCTCTTTCGTCGAAAATCAGCCGTTTTTGCTCGAACATTAAAATCTTCCAAATGGTATTTAATTAACTTCCCGGGGTGAAGAAACCCTTTTTGAGAACTCAGAGTGAGTAAATTGGCCATTTTCATGCACTTTTAACCATTCCATAAATCTTGTGTTTTGGGCCCCTGGAAGCATGAAAATCACTTTAAACATGCTAATTTTAGCTCTAACACTGATGATCCACCTATAAATGTGAACTGACGTTCAAAAATAAAACATTTGAAAACGGACCATTTTCCACATTTCTGAAGCATGACGTAATGGGGGGGTGTTATCTCTTTTGTCGAAAATCAGCCGTTTTTGCTCTAACATTAAAGGCCTCCAAATGGTATTTAATTAACTTCCCGGGGTGAAGAAACCCTTTTTGAGAACTCAGAGTGAGTAAATTGGCCATTTTCATGCACTTTTAACCATTCCATAAATCTTGTGTTTTGGGCCCCTGGAAGCATGAAAATCACTTTAAACATGCTAATTTTAGCTCTAACACTGATGATCCACCTACAAATGTGAACTGACGTTCAAAAATAAAACATTTGAAAACGGACCATTTTCCACATTTCTGAAGCATGACGTAATGGGGGGGTGTTATCTCTTTTGTCGAAAATCAGCCGTTTTTGCTCTAACATTAAATGCCTCCAAATGGTATTTAATTAACTTCCCGGGGTGAAGAAACCCTTTTTGAGAACTCAGAGTGAGTAAATTGGCCATTTTCATGCACTTTTAACCATTCCATAAATCTTGTGTTTTGGGCCCCTGGAAGCATGAAAATCACTTTAAACATGCTAATTTTAGCTCTAACACTGATGATCCACCTACAAATGTGAACTGACGTTCAAAAATAAAACATTTGAAAACGGACCATTTTCCACATTTCTGAAGCATGACGTAATGGGGGGGTGTTATCTCTTTTGTGGAAAATCAGCCGTTTTTGCTCGAACATTAAATGCCTCCAAATGGTATTTATTTCACTTCCCGAGCCCCTGGAAGCATGAAAATCACTTTAAACATGCTAATTTTAGCTCTAACACTGATGATCCACCTACAAATGTGAACTGACGTTCAAAAATAAAACATTTGAAAACGGACCATTTTCCACATTTCTGAAGCATGACGTAATGGGGGGGTGTTATCTCTTTTGTCGAAAATCAGCCGTTTTTGCTCGAACATTAAATGCCTCCAAATGGTATTTAATTAACTTCCCGAGCCCCTGGAAGCATGAAAATCACTTTAAACATGCTAATTTTAGCTCTAACACTGATGATCCACCTACAAATGTGAACTTACGTTCAAAAATAAAACATTTGAAAACGGACCATTTTCCACATTTCTGAAGCATGACGTAATGGGGGGGTGTTATCTCTTTTGTCGAAAATCAGCCGTTTTTGCTCGAACATTAAATGCCTCCAAATGGTATTTAATTAACTTCCCGGGGTGAAGAAACCCTTTTTGAGAACTCAGAGTGAGTAAATTGGCCATTTTCATGCACTTTTAACCATTCCATAAATCTTGTGTTTTGGGCCCCAAGAAGCATGAAAATCACTTTAAACATGCTAATTTTAGCTCTAACACTGATGATCCACCTACAAATGTGAACTGACGTTCAAAAATAAAACATTTGAAAACGGACCATTTTCCACATTTCTGAAGCATGACGTAATGGGGGGGTGTTATCTCTTTTGTCGAAAATCAGCCGTTTTTGCTCTAACATTAAATGCCTCCAAATGGTATTTATTTCACTTCCCGAGCCCCTGGAAGCATGAAAATCACTTTAAACATGCTAATTTTAGCTCTAACACTGATGATCCACCTACAAATGTGAACTGACGTTCAAAAATAAAACATTTGAAAACGGACCATTTTCCACATTTCTGAAGCATGACGTAATGGGGGGGTGTTATCTCTTTTGTCGAAAATCAGCCGTTTTTGCTCGAACATTAAATGCCTCCAAATGCTATTTATTTCACTTCCCGAGCCCCTGGAAGCATGAAAATCACTTTAAACATGCTAATTTTAGCTCTAACACTGATGATCCACCTACAAATGTGAACTGACGTTCAAAAATAAAACATTTGAAAACGGACCATTTTCCACATTTCTGAAGCATGACGTAATGGGGGGGTGTTATCTCTTTTGTCGAAAATCAGCCGTTTTTGCTCGAACATTAAATGCCTCCAAATGGTATTTAATTAACTTCCCGGGGTGAAGAAACCCTTTTTGAGAACTCAGAGTGAGTAAATTGGCCATTTTCATGCACTTTTAACCATTCCATAAATCTTGTGTTTTGGGCCCCAAGAAGCATGAAAATCACTTTAAACATGCTAATTTTAGCTCTAACACTGATGATCCACCTACAAATGTGAACTTACGTTAAAAAATAAAACATTTGAAAACGGACCATTTTCCACATTTCTGAAGCATGACGTAATGGGGGGGTGTTAGCTCTTTCGTCGAAAATCAGCCGTTTTTGCTCGAACATTAAAATCCTCCAAATGCCAAATGGTATTTAATTAACTTCCCGGGGTGAAGAAACCCTTTTTGAGAACTCAGAGTGAGTAAATTGGCCATTTTCATGCACTTTTAACCATTCCATAAATCTTGTGTTTTGGGCCCCTGGAAGCATGAAAATCACTTTAAACATGCTAATTTTAGCTCTAACACTGATGATCCACCTACAAATGTGAACTGACGTTCAAAAATAAAACATTTGAAAACGGACCATTTTCCACATTTCTGAAGCATGACGTAATGGGGGGGTGTTATATCTTTTGTCGAAAATCAGCCGTTTTTGCTCGAACATTAAATGCCTCCAAATGGTATTTAATTAACTTCCCGGGGTGAAGAAACCCTTTTTGAGAACTCAGAGTGAGTAAATTGGCCATTTTCATGCACTTTTAACCATTCCATAAATCTTGTGTTTTGGGCCCCTGGAAGCATGAAAATCACTTTAAACATGCTAATTTTAGCTCTAACACTGATGATCCACCTACAAATGTGAACTGACGTTCAAAAATAAAACATTTGAAAACGGACCATTTTCCACATTTCTAAACCATGACGTAATGGGGGGGTGTTAGCTCTTTCGTCGAAAATCAGCCGTTTTTGCTCGAACATTAAAATCCTCCAAATGGTATTTAATTAACTTCCCGGGGTGAAGAAACCCTTTTTGAGAACTCAAAGTGAGTAAATTGGCCATTTTCATGCACTTTTAACCATTCCATAAATCTTGTGTTTTGGGCCCCTGGAAGCATGAAAATCACTTTAAACATGCTAATTTTAGCTCTAACACTGATGATCCACCTACAAATGTGAACTGACGTTCAAAAATAAAACATTTGAAAACGGACCATTTTCCACATTTCTGAAGCATGACGTAATGGGGGGGTGTTATCTCTTTTGTCGAAAATCAGCCGTTTTTGCTCTAACATTAAATGCCTCCAAATGGTATTTAATTAACTTCCCGGGGTGAAGAAACCCTTTTTGAGAACTCAGAGTGAGTAAATTGGCCATTTTCATGCACTTTTAACCATTCCATAAATCTTGTGTTTTGGGCCCCTGGAAGCATGAAAATCACTTTAAACATGCTAATTTTAGCTCTAACACTGATGATCCACCTACAAATGTGAACTGACGTTCAAAAATAAAACATTTGAAAACGGACCATTTTCCACATTTCTGAAGGATGACGTAATGGGGGGGTGTTATCTCTTTTGTCGAAAATCAGCCGTTTTTGCTCGAACATTAAATGCCTCCAAATGGTATTTAATTAACTTCCCGGGGTGAAGAAACCCTTTTTGAGAACTCAGAGTGAGTAAATTGGCCATTTTCATGCACTTTTAACTATTCCATAAATCTTGTGTTTTGGGCCCCTGGAAGCATGAAAATCACTTTAAACATGCTAATTTTAGCTCTAACACTGATGATCCACCTACAAATGTGAACTGACGTTCAAAAATAAAACATTTGAAAACGGACCATTTTCCACATTTCTGAAGCATGACGTAATGGGGGGGTGTTATCTCTTTTGTCGAAAATCAGCCGTTTTTGCTCGAACATTAAATGCCTCCAAATGGTATTTAATTAACTTCCCAAGCCCCTGGAAGCATGAAAATCACTTTAAACATGCTAATTTTAGCTCTAACACTGATGATCCACCTACAAATGTGAACTGACGTTCAAAAATGAAACATTTGAAAACGGACCATTTTCCACATTTCTGAAGCATGACGTAATGGGGGGGTGTTATCTCTTTTGTCGAAAATCAGCCGTTTTTGCTCGAACATTAAATGCCTCCAAATGGTATTTATTTCACTTCCCGAGCCCCTGGAAGCATGAAAATCACTTTAAACATGCTAATTTTAGCTCTAACACTGATGATCCACCTACAAATGTGAACTGACGTTCAAAAATAAAACATTTGAAAACGGACCATTTTCCACATTTCTAAAGCATGACGTAATGGGGGGGTGTTAGCTCTTTCGTCGAAAATCAGCCGTTTTTGCTCGAACATTAAAATCCTCCAAATGGTATTTAATTAACTTCCCGGGGTGAAGAAACCCTTTTTGAGAACTCAGAGTGAGTAAATTGGCCATTTTCATGCACTTTTAACCATTCCATAAATCTTGTGTTTTGGGCCCCTGGAAGCATGAAAATCACTTTAAACATGCTGATTTTAGCTCTAACACTGATGATCCACCTATAAATGTGAACTGACGTTCAAAAATAAAACATTTGAAAACGGACCATTTTCCACATTTCTGAAGCATGACGTAATGGGGGGGTGTTATCTCTTTTGTCGAAAATCAGCCGTTTTTGCTCTAACATTAAAGGCCTCCAAATGGTATTTAATTAACTTCCCGGGGTGAAGAAACCCTTTTTGAGAACTCAGAGTGAGTAAATTGGCCATTTTCATGCACTTTTAACCATTCCATAAATCTTGTGTTTTGGGCCCCTGGAAGCATGAAAATCACTTTAAACATGCTAATTTTAGTTCTAACACTGATGATCCACCTACAAATGTGAACTGACGTTCAAAAATAAAACATTTGAAAACGGACCATTTTCCACATTTCTGAAGCATGACGTAATGGGGGGGTGTTATCTCTTTTGTCGAAAATCAGCCGTTTTTGCTCGAACATTAAATGCCTCCAAATGGTATTTAATTAACTTCCCGAGCCCCTGGAAGCATGAAAATCACTTTAAACATGCTAATTTTAGCTCTAACACTGATGATCCACCTACAAATGTGAACTGACGTTCAAAAATGAAACATTTGAAAACGGACCATTTTCCACATTTCTGAAGCATGACGTAATGGGGGGGTGTTATCTCTTTTGTCGAAAATCAGCCGTTTTTGCTCGAACATTAAATGCCTCCAAATGGTATTTATTTCACTTCCCGAGCCCCTGGAAGCATGAAAATCACTTTAAACATGCTAATTTTAGCTCTAACACTGATGATCCACCTACAAATGTGAACTGACGTTCAAAAATAAAACATTTGAAAACGGACCATTTTCCACATTTCTAAAGCATGACGTAATGGGGGGGTGTTAGCTCTTTCGTCGAAAATCAGCCGTTTTTGCTCGAACATTAAAATCTTCCAAATGGTATTTAATTAACTTCCCGGGGTGAAGAAACCCTTTTTGAGAACTCAGAGTGAGTAAATTGGCCATTTTCATGCACTTTTAACCATTCCATAAATCTTGTGTTTTGGGCCCCTGGAAGCATGAAAATCACTTTAAACATGCTAATTTTAGCTCTAACACTGATGATCCACCTATAAATGTGAACTGACGTTCAAAAATAAAACATTTGAAAACGGACCATTTTCCACATTTCTGAAGCATGACGTAATGGGGGGGTGTTATCTCTTTTGTCGAAAATCAGCCGTTTTTGCTCTAACATTAAAGGCCTCCAAATGGTATTTAATTAACTTCCCGGGGTGAAGAAACCCTTTTTGAGAACTCAGAGTGAGTAAATTGGCCATTTTCATGCACTTTTAACCATTCCATAAATCTTGTGTTTTGGGCCCCTGGAAGCATGAAAATCACTTTAAACATGCTAATTTTAGCTCTAACACTGATGATCCACCTACAAATGTGAACTGACGTTCAAAAATAAAACATTTGAAAACGGACCATTTTCCACATTTCTGAAGCATGACGTAATGGGGGGGTGTTATCTCTTTTGTCGAAAATCAGCCGTTTTTGCTCTAACATTAAATGCCTCCAAATGGTATTTAATTAACTTCCCGGGGTGAAGAAACCCTTTTTGAGAACTCAGAGTGAGTAAATTGGCCATTTTCATGCACTTTTAACCATTCCATAAATCTTGTGTTTTGGGCCCCTGGAAGCATGAAAATCACTTTAAACATGCTAATTTTAGCTCTAACACTGATGATCCACCTACAAATGTGAACTGACGTTCAAAAATAAAACATTTGAAAACGGACCATTTTCCACATTTCTGAAGCATGACGTAATGGGGGGGTGTTATCTCTTTTGTGGAAAATCAGCCGTTTTTGCTCGAACATTAAATGCCTCCAAATGGTATTTATTTCACTTCCCGAGCCCCTGGAAGCATGAAAATCACTTTAAACATGCTAATTTTAGCTCTAACACTGATGATCCACCTACAAATGTGAACTGACGTTCAAAAATAAAACATTTGAAAACGGACCATTTTCCACATTTCTGAAGCATGACGTAATGGGGGGGTGTTATCTCTTTTGTCGAAAATCAGCCGTTTTTGCTCGAACATTAAATGCCTCCAAATGGTATTTAATTAACTTCCCGAGCCCCTGGAAGCATGAAAATCACTTTAAACATGCTAATTTTAGCTCTAACACTGATGATCCACCTACAAATGTGAACTTACGTTCAAAAATAAAACATTTGAAAACGGACCATTTTCCACATTTCTGAAGCATGACGTAATGGGGGGGTGTTATCTCTTTTGTCGAAAATCAGCCGTTTTTGCTCGAACATTAAATGCCTCCAAATGGTATTTAATTAACTTCCCGGGGTGAAGAAACCCTTTTTGAGAACTCAGAGTGAGTAAATTGGCCATTTTCATGCACTTTTAACCATTCCATAAATCTTGTGTTTTGGGCCCCAAGAAGCATGAAAATCACTTTAAACATGCTAATTTTAGCTCTAACACTGATGATCCACCTACAAATGTGAACTGACGTTCAAAAATAAAACATTTGAAAACGGACCATTTTCCACATTTCTGAAGCATGACGTAATGGGGGGGTGTTATCTCTTTTGTCGAAAATCAGCCGTTTTTGCTCTAACATTAAATGCCTCCAAATGGTATTTATTTCACTTCCCGAGCCCCTGGAAGCATGAAAATCACTTTAAACATGCTAATTTTAGCTCTAACACTGATGATCCACCTACAAATGTGAACTGACGTTCAAAAATAAAACATTTGAAAACGGACCATTTTCCACATTTCTGAAGCATGACGTAATGGGGGGGTGTTATCTCTTTTGTCGAAAATCAGCCGTTTTTGCTCGAACATTAAATGCCTCCAAATGCTATTTATTTCACTTCCCGAGCCCCTGGAAGCATGAAAATCACTTTAAACATGCTAATTTTAGCTCTAACACTGATGATCCACCTACAAATGTGAACTGACGTTCAAAAATAAAACATTTGAAAACGGACCATTTTCCACATTTCTGAAGCATGACGTAATGGGGGGGTGTTATCTCTTTTGTCGAAAATCAGCCGTTTTTGCTCGAACATTAAATGCCTCCAAATGGTATTTAATTAACTTCCCGGGGTGAAGAAACCCTTTTTGAGAACTCAGAGTGAGTAAATTGGCCATTTTCATGCACTTTTAACCATTCCATAAATCTTGTGTTTTGGGCCCCAAGAAGCATGAAAATCACTTTAAACATGCTAATTTTAGCTCTAACACTGATGATCCACCTACAAATGTGAACTTACGTTCAAAAATAAAACATTTGAAAACGGACCATTTTCCACATTTCTGAAGCATGACGTAATGGGGGGGTGTTAGCTCTTTCGTCGAAAATCAGCCGTTTTTGCTCGAACATTAAAATCCTCCAAATGCCAAATGGTATTTAATTAACTTCCCGGGGTGAAGAAACCCTTTTTGAGAACTCAGAGTGAGTAAATTGGCCATTTTCATGCACTTTTAACCATTCCATAAATCTTGTGTTTTGGGCCCCTGGAAGCATGAAAATCGCTTTAAACATGCTAATTTTAGCTCTAACACTGATGATCCACCTACAAATGTGAACTGACGTTCAAAAATAAAACATTTGAAAACGGACCATTTTCCACATTTCTGAAGCATGACGTAATGGGGGGGTGTTATATCTTTTGTCGAAAATCAGCCGTTTTTGCTCGAACATTAAATGCCTCCAAATGGTATTTAATTAACTTCCCGGGTTGAAGAAACCCTTTTTGAGAACTCAGAGTGAGTAAATTGGCCATTTTCATGCACTTTTAACCATTCCATAAATCTTGTGTTTTGGGCCCCTGGAAGCATGAAAATCACTTTAAACATGCTAATTTTAGCTCTAACACTGATGATCCACCTACAAATGTGAACTGACGTTCAAAAATAAAACATTTGAAAACGGACCATTTTCCACATTTCTAAAGCATGACGTAATGGGGGGGTGTTAGCTCTTTCGTCGAAAATCAGCCGTTTTTGCTCGAACATTAAAATCCTCCAAATGGTATTTAATTAACTTCCCGGGGTGAAGAAACCCTTTTTGAGAACTCAAAGTGAGTAAATTGGCCATTTTCATGCACTTTTAACCATTCCATAAATCTTGTGTTTTGGGCCCCTGGAAGCATGAAAATCACTTTAAACATGCTAATTTTAGCTCTAACACTGATGATCCACCTACAAATGTGAACTGACGTTCAAAAATAAAACATTTGAAAACGGACCATTTTCCACATTTCTGAAGCATGACGTAATGGGGGGGTGTTATCTCTTTTGTCGAAAATCAGCCGTTTTTGCTCTAACATTAAATGCCTCCAAATGGTATTTAATTAACTTCCCGGGGTGAAGAAACCCTTTTTGAGAACTCAGAGTGAGTAAATTGGCCATTTTCATGCACTTTTAACCATTCCATAAATCTTGTGTTTTGGGCCCCTGGAAGCATGAAAATCACTTTAAACATGCTAATTTTAGCTCTAACACTGATGATCCACCTACAAATGTGAACTGACGTTCAAAAATAAAACATTTGAAAACGGACCATTTTCCACATTTCTGAAGGATGACGTAATGGGGGGGTGTTATCTCTTTTGTCGAAAATCAGCCGTTTTTGCTCGAACATTAAATGCCTCCAAATGGTATTTAATTAACTTCCCGGGGTGAAGAAACCCTTTTTGAGAACTCAGAGTGAGTAAATTGGCCATTTTCATGCACTTTTAACTATTCCATAAATCTTGTGTTTTGGGCCCCTGGAAGCATGAAAATCACTTTAAACATGCTAATTTTAGCTCTAACACTGATGATCCACCTACAAATGTGAACTGACGTTCAAAAATAAAACATTTGAAAACGGACCATTTTCCACATTTCTGAAGCATGACGTAATGGGGGGGTGTTATCTCTTTTGTCGAAAATCAGCCGTTTTTGCTCGAACATTAAATGCCTCCAAATGGTATTTAATTAACTTCCCAAGCCCCTGGAAGCATGAAAATCACTTTAAACATGCTAATTTTAGCTCTAACACTGATGATCCACCTACAAATGTGAACTGACGTTCAAAAATGAAACATTTGAAAACGGACCATTTTCCACATTTCTGAAGCATGACGTAATGGGGGGGTGTTATCTCTTTTGTCGAAAATCAGCCGTTTTTGCTCGAACATTAAATGCCTCCAAATGGTATTTATTTCACTTCCCGAGCCCCTGGAAGCATGAAAATCACTTTAAACATGCTAATTTTAGCTCTAACACTGATGATCCACCTACAAATGTGAACTGACGTTCAAAAATAAAACATTTGAAAACGGACCATTTTCCACATTTCTAAAGCATGACGTAATGGGGGGGTGTTAGCTCTTTCGTCGAAAATCAGCCGTTTTTGCTCGAACATTAAAATCCTCCAAATGGTATTTAATTAACTTCCCGGGGTGAAGAAACCCTTTTTGAGAACTCAGAGTGAGTAAATTGGCCATTTTCATGCACTTTTAACCATTCCATAAATCTTGTGTTTTGGGCCCCTGGAAGCATGAAAATCACTTTAAACATGCTGATTTTAGCTCTAACACTGATGATCCACCTATAAATGTGAACTGACGTTCAAAAATAAAACATTTGAAAACGGACCATTTTCCACATTTCTGAAGCATGACGTAATGGGGGGGTGTTATCTCTTTTGTCGAAAATCAGCCGTTTTTGCTCTAACATTAAAGGCCTCCAAATGGTATTTAATTAACTTCCCGGGGTGAAGAAACCCTTTTTGAGAACTCAGAGTGAGTAAATTGGCCATTTTCATGCACTTTTAACCATTCCATAAATCTTGTGTTTTGGGCCCCTGGAAGCATGAAAATCACTTTAAACATGCTAATTTTAGCTCTAACACTGATGATCCACCTACAAATGTGAACTGACGTTCAAAAATAAAACATTTGAAAACGGACCATTTTCCACATTTCTGAAGCATGACGTAATGGGGGGGTGTTATCTCTTTTGTCGAAAATCAGCCGTTTTTGCTCTAACATTAAATGCCTCCAAATGGTATTTAATTAACTTCCCGGGGTGAAGAAACCCTTTTTGAGTACTCAGAGTGAGTAAATTGGCCATTTTCATGCACTTTTAACCATTCCATAAATCTTGTGTTTTGGGCCCCTGGAAGCATGAAAATCACTTTAAACATGCTAATTTTAGCTCTAACACTGATGATCCACCTACAAATGTGAACTGACGTTCAAAAATAAAACATTTGAAAACGGACCATTTTCCACATTTCTGAAGCATGACGTAATGGGGGGGTGTTATCTCTTTTGTGGAAAATCAGCCGTTTTTGCTCGAACATTAAATGCCTCCAAATGGTATTTATTTCACTTCCCGAGCCCCTGGAAGCATGAAAATCACTTTAAACATGCTAATTTTAGCTCTAACACTGATGATCCACCTACAAATGTGAACTGACGTTCAAAAATAAAACATTTGAAAACGGACCATTTTCCACATTTCTGAAGCATGACGTAATGGGGGGGTGTTATCTCTTTTGTCGAAAATCAGCCGTTTTTGCTCGAACATTAAATGCCTCCAAATGGTATTTAATTAACTTCCCGAGCCCCTGGAAGCATGAAAATCACTTTAAACATGCTAATTTTAGCTCTAACACTGATGATCCACCTACAAATGTGAACTTACGTTCAAAAATAAAACATTTGAAAACGGACCATTTTCCACATTTCTGAAGCATGACGTAATGGGGGGGTGTTATCTCTTTTGTCGAAAATCAGCCGTTTTTGCTCGAACATTAAATGCCTCCAAATGGTATTTAATTAACTTCCCGGGGTGAAGAAACCCTTTTTGAGAACTCAGAGTGAGTAAATTGGCCATTTTCATGCACTTTTAACCATTCCATAAATCTTGTGTTTTGGGCCCCAAGAAGCATGAAAATCACTTTAAACATGCTAATTTTAGCTCTAACACTGATGATCCACCTACAAATGTGAACTGACGTTCAAAAATAAAACATTTGAAAACGGACCATTTTCCACATTTCTGAAGCATGACGTAATGGGGGGGTGTTATCTCTTTTGTCGAAAATCAGCCGTTTTTGCTCGAACATTAAATGCCTCCAAATGGTATTTAATTAACTTCCCGGGGTGAAGAAACCCTTTTTGAAAACTCAGAGTGAGTAAATTGGCCATTTTCATGCACTTTTAACCATTCCATAAATCTTGTGTTTTGGGCCCCTGGAAGCATGAAAATCACTTTAAACATGCTAATTTTAGCTCTAACACTGATGATCCACCTACAAATGTGAACTGACGTTCAAAAATAAAACATTTGAAAACGGACCATTTTCCACATTTCTAAAGCATGACGTAATGGGGGGGTGTTATCTCTTTTGTCGAAAATCAGCCGTTTTTGCTCTAACATTAAATGCCTCCAAATGGTATTTAATTAACTTCCCGGGGTGAAGAAACCCTTTTTGAGAACTCAGAGTGAGTAAATTGGCCATTTTCATGCACTTTTAACCATTCCATAAATCTTGTGTTTTGGGCCCCTGGAAGCATGAAAATCACTTTAAACATGCTAATTTTAGCTCTAACACTGATGATCCACCTACAAATGTGAACTGACGTTCAAAAATGAAACATTTGAAAACGGACCATTTTCCACATTTCTGAAGCATGACGTAATGGGGGGGTGTTATCTCTTTTGTCGAAAATCAGCCGTTTTTGCTCGAACATTAAATGCCTCCAAATGGTATTTATTTCACTTCCCGAGCCCCTGGAAGCATGAAAATCACTTTAAACATGCTAATTTTAGCTCTAACACTGATGATCCACCTACAAATGTGAACTGACGTTCAAAAATAAAACATTTGAAAACGGACCATTTTCCACATTTCTAAAGCATGACGTAATGGGGGGGTGTTAGCTCTTTCGTCGAAAATCAGCCATTTTTGCTCGAACATTAAAATCTTCCAAATGGTATTTAATTAACTTCCCGGGGTGAAGAAACCCTTTTTGAGAACTCAGAGTGAGTAAATTGGCCATTTTCATGCACTTTTAACCATTCCATAAATCTTGTGTTTTGGGCCCCTGGAAGCATGAAAATCACTTTAAACATGCTAATTTTAGCTCTAACACTGATGATCCACCTATAAATGTGAACTGACGTTCAAAAATAAAACATTTGAAAACGGACCATTTTCCACATTTCTGAAGCATGACGTAATGGGGGGGTGTTATCTCTTTTGTCGAAAATCAGCCGTTTTTGCTCTAACATTAAAGGCCTCCAAATGGTATTTAATTAACTTCCCGGGGTGAAGAAACCCTTTTTGAGAACTCAGAGTGAGTAAATTGGCCATTTTCATGCACTTTTAACCATTCCATAAATCTTGTGTTTTGGGCCCCTGGAAGCATGAAAATCACTTTAAACATGCTAATTTTAGCTCTAACACTGATGATCCACCTACAAATGTGAACTGACGTTCAAAAATAAAACATTTGAAAACGGACCATTTTCCACATTTCTGAAGCATGACGTAATGGGGGGGTGTTATCTCTTTTGTCGAAAATCAGCCGTTTTTGCTCTAACATTAAATGCCTCCAAATGGTATTTAATTAACTTCCCGGGGTGAAGAAACCCTTTTTGAGAACTCAGAGTGAGTAAATTGGCCATTTTCATGCACTTTTAACCATTCCATAAATCTTGTGTTTTGGGCCCCTGGAAGCATGAAAATCACTTTAAACATGCTAATTTTAGCTCTAACACTGATGATCCACCTACAAATGTGAACTGACGTTCAAAAATAAAACATTTGAAAACGGACCATTTTCCACATTTCTGAAGCATGACGTAATGGGGGGGTGTTATCTCTTTTGTGGAAAATCAGCCGTTTTTGCTCGAACATTAAATGCCTCCAAATGGTATTTATTTCACTTCCCGAGCCCCTGGAAGCATGAAAATCACTTTAAACATGCTAATTTTAGCTCTAACACTGATGATCCACCTACAAATGTGAACTGACGTTCAAAAATAAAACATTTGAAAACGGACCATTTTCCACATTTCTGAAGCATGACGTAATGGGGGGGTGTTATCTCTTTTGTCGAAAATCAGCCGTTTTTGCTCGAACATTAAATGCCTCCAAATGGTATTTAATTAACTTCCCGAGCCCCTGGAAGCATGAAAATCACTTTAAACATGCTAATTTTAGCTCTAACACTGATGATCCACCTACAAATGTGAACTTACGTTCAAAAATAAAACATTTGAAAACGGACCATTTTCCACATTTCTGAAGCATGACGTAATGGGGGGGTGTTATCTCTTTTGTCGAAAATCAGCCGTTTTTGCTCGAACATTAAATGCCTCCAAATGGTATTTAATTAACTTCCCGGGGTGAAGAAACCCTTTTTGAGAACTCAGAGTGAGTAAATTGGCCATTTTCATGCACTTTTAACCATTCCATAAATCTTGTGTTTTGGGCCCCAAGAAGCATGAAAATCACTTTAAACATGCTAATTTTAGCTCTAACACTGATGATCCACCTACAAATGTGAACTGACGTTCAAAAATAAAACATTTGAAAACGGACCATTTTCCACATTTCTGAAGCATGACGTAATGGGGGGGTGTTATCTCTTTTGTCGAAAATCAGCCGTTTTTACTCTAACATTAAATGCCTCCAAATGGTATTTATTTCACTTCCCGAGCCCCTGGAAGCATGAAAATCACTTTAAACATGCTAATTTTAGCTCTAACACTGATGATCCACCTACAAATGTGAACTGACGTTCAAAAATAAAACATTTGAAAACGGACCATTTTCCACATTTCTGAAGCATGACGTAATGGGGGGGGTGTTATCTCTTTTGTCGAAAATCAGCCGTTTTTGCTCGAACATTAAATGCCTCCAAATGCTATTTATTTCACTTCCCGAGCCCCTGGAAGCATGAAAATCACTTTAAACATGCTAATTTTAGCTCTAACACTGATGATCCACCTACAAATGTGAACTGACGTTCAAAAATAAAACATTTGAAAACGGACCATTTTCCACATTTCTGAAGCATGACGTAATGGGGGGGTGTTATCTCTTTTGTCGAAAATCAGCCATTTTTGCTCGAACATTAAATGCCTCCAAATGGTATTTAATTAACTTCCCGGGGTGAAGAAACCCTTTTTGAGAACTCAGAGTGAGTAAATTGGCCATTTTCATGCACTTTTAACCATTCCATAAATCTTGTGTTTTGGGCCCCAAGAAGCATGAAAATCACTTTAAACATGCTAATTTTAGCTCTAACACTGATGATCCACCTACAAATGTGAACTTACGTTCAAAAATAAAACATTTGAAAACGGACCATTTTCCACATTTCTGAAGCATGACGTAATGGGGGGGTGTTAGCTCTTTCGTCGAAAATCAGCCGTTTTTGCTCGAACATTAAAATCCTCCAAATGCCAAATGGTATTTAATTAACTTCCCGGGGTGAAGAAACCCTTTTTGAGAACTCAGAGTGAGTAAATTGGCCATTTTCATGCACTTTTAACCATTCCATAAATCTTGTGTTTTGGGCCCCTGGAAGCATGAAAATCACTTTAAACATGCTAATTTTAGCTCTAACACTGATGATCCACCTACAAATGTGAACTGACGTTCAAAAATAAAACATTTGAAAACGGACCATTTTCCACATTTCTGAAGCATGACGTAATGGGGGGGTGTTATATCTTTTGTCGAAAATCAGCCGTTTTTGCTCGAACATTAAATGCCTCCAAATGGTATTTAATTAACTTCCCGGGGTGAAGAAACCCTTTTTGAGAAATCAGAGTGAGTAAATTGGCCATTTTCATGCACTTTTAACCATTCCATAAATCTTGTGTTTTGGGCCCCTGGAAGCATGAAAATCACTTTAAACATGCTAATTTTAGCTCTAACACTGATGATCCACCTACAAATGTGAACTGACGTTCAAAAATAAAACATTTGAAAACGGACCATTTTCCACATTTCTAAAGCATGACGTAATGGGGGGGTGTTAGCTCTTTCGTCGAAAATCAGCCGTTTTTGCTCGAACATTAAAATCCTCCAAATGGTATTTAATTAACTTCCCGGGGTGAAGAAACCCTTTTTGAGAACTCAAAGTGAGTAAATTGGCCATTTTCATGCACTTTTAACCATTCCATAAATCTTGTGTTTTGGGCCCCTGGAAGCATGAAAATCACTTTAAACATGCTAATTTTAGCTCTAACACTGATGATCCACCTACAAATGTGAACTGACGTTCAAAAATAAAACATTTGAAAACGGACCATTTTCCACATTTCTGAAGCATGACGTAATGGGGGGGTGTTATCTCTTTTGTCGAAAATCAGCCGTTTTTGCTCTAACATTAAATGCCTCCAAATGGTATTTAATTAACTTCCCGGGGTGAAGAAACCCTTTTTGAGAACTCAGAGTGAGTAAATTGGCCATTTTCATGCACTTTTAACCATTCCATAAATCTTGTGTTTTGGGCCCCTGGAAGCATGAAAATCACTTTAAACATGCTAATTTTAGCTCTAACACTGATGATCCACCTACAAATGTGAACTGACGTTCAAAAATAAAACATTTGAAAACGGACCATTTTCCACATTTCTGAAGGATGACGTAATGGGGGGTGTTATCTCTTTTGTCGAAAATCAGCCGTTTTTGCTCGAACATTAAATGCCTCCAAATGGTATTTAATTAACTTCCCGGGGTGAAGAAACCCTTTTTGAGAACTCAGAGTGAGTAAATTGGCCATTTTCATGCACTTTTAACTATTCCATAAATCTTGTGTTTTGGGCCCCTGGAAGCATGAAAATCACTTTAAACATGCTAATTTTAGCTCTAACACTGATGATCCACCTACAAATGTGAACTGACGTTCAAAAATAAAACATTTGAAAACGGACCATTTTCCACATTTCTGAAGCATGACGTAATGGGGGGGTGTTATCTCTTTTGTCGAAAATCAGCCGTTTTTGCTCGAACATTAAATGCCTCCAAATGGTATTTAATTAACTTCCCAAGCCCCTGGAAGCATGAAAATCACTTTAAACATGCTAATTTTAGCTCTAACACTGATGATCCACCTACAAATGTGAACTGACGTTCAAAAATAAAACATTTGAAAACGGACCATTTTCCACATTTCTGAAGGATGACGTAATGGGGGGTGTTATCTCTTTTGTCGAAAATCAGCCGTTTTTGCTCGAACATTAAATGCCTCCAAATGGTATTTAATTAACTTCCCGGGGTGAAGAAACCCTTTTTGAGAACTCAGAGTGAGTAAATTGGCCATTTTCATGCACTTTTAACTATTCCATAAATCTTGTGTTTTGGGCCCCTGGAAGCATGAAAATCACTTTAAACATGCTAATTTTAGCTCTAACACTGATGATCCACCTACAAATGTGAACTGACGTTCAAAAATAAAACATTTGAAAACGGACCATTTTCCACATTTCTGAAGCATGACGTAATGGGGGGGTGTTATCTCTTTTGTCGAAAATCAGCCGTTTTTGCTCGAACATTAAATGCCTCCAAATGGTATTTAATTAACTTCCCAAGCCCCTGGAAGCATGAAAATCACTTTAAACATGCTAATTTTAGCTCTAACACTGATGATCCACCTACAAATGTGAACTGACGTTCAAAAATGAAACATTTGAAAACGGACCATTTTCCACATTTCTGAAGCATGACGTAATGGGGGGGTGTTATCTCTTTTGTCGAAAATCAGCCGTTTTTGCTCGAACATTAAATGCCTCCAAATGGTATTTATTTCACTTCCCGAGCCCCTGGAAGCATGAAAATCACTTTAAACATGCTAATTTTAGCTCTAACACTGATGATCCACCTACAAATGTGAACTGACGTTCAAAAATAAAACATTTGAAAACGGACCATTTTCCACATTTCTAAAGCATGACGTAATGGGGGGGTGTTAGCTCTTTCGTCGAAAATCAGCCGTTTTTGCTCGAACATTAAAATCCTCCAAATGGTATTTAATTAACTTCCCGGGGTGAAGAAACCCTTTTTGAGAACTCAGAGTGAGTAAATTGGCCATTTTCATGCACTTTTAACCATTCCATAAATCTTGTGTTTTGGGCCCCTGGAAGCATGAAAATCACTTTAAACATGCTGATTTTAGCTCTAACACTGATGATCCACCTATAAATGTGAACTGACGTTCAAAAATAAAACATTTGAAAACGGACCATTTTCCACATTTCTGAAGCATGACGTAATGGGGGGGTGTTATCTCTTTTGTCGAAAATCAGCCGTTTTTGCTCTAACATTAAAGGCCTCCAAATGGTATTTAATTAACTTCCCGGGGTGAAGAAACCCTTTTTGAGAACTCAGAGTGAGTAAATTGGCCATTTTCATGCACTTTTAACCATTCCATAAATCTTGTGTTTTGGGCCCCTGGAAGCATGAAAATCACTTTAAACATGCTAATTTTAGCTCTAACACTGATGATCCACCTACAAATGTGAACTGACGTTCAAAAATAAAACATTTGAAAACGGACCATTTTCCACATTTCTGAAGCATGACGTAATGGGGGGGTGTTATCTCTTTTGTCGAAAATCAGCCGTTTTTGCTCGAACATTAAATGCCTCCAAATGGTATTTATTTCACTTCCCGAGCCCCTGGAAGCATGAAAATCACTTTAAACATGCTAATTTTAGCTCTAACACTGATGATCCACCTACAAATGTGAACTGACGTTCAAAAAGAAAACATTTGAAAACGGACCATTTTCCACATTTCTGAAGCATGACGTAATGGGGGGGTGTTATCTCTTTTGTCGAAAATCAGCCGTTTTTGCTCGAACATTAAATGCCTCCAAATGGTATTTAATTAACTTCCCGAGCCCCTGGAAGCATGAAAATCACTTTAAACATGCTAATTTTAGCTCTAACACTGATGATCCACCTACAAATGTGAACTTACGTTCAAAAATAAAACATTTGAAAACGGACCATTTTCCACATTTCTGAAGCATGACGTAATGGGGGGGGTGTTATCTCTTTTGTCGAAAATCAGCCGTTTTTGCTCGAACATTAAATGCCTCCAAATGGTATTTAATTAACTTCCCGGGGTGAAGAAACCCTTTTTGAGAACTCAGAGTGAGTAAATTGGCCATTTTCATGCACTTTTAACCATTCCATAAATCTTGTGTTTTGGGCCCCAAGAAGCATGAAAATCACTTTAAACATGCTAATTTTAGCTCTAACACTGATGATCCACCTACAAATGTGAACTGACGTTCAAAAATAAAACATTTGAAAACGGACCATTTTCCACATTTCTGAAGCATGACGTAATGGGGGGGTGTTATCTCTTTTGTCGAAAATCAGCCGTTTTTGTCCAAACATTAAATGCCTCCAAATGGTATTTAATTAACTTCCCGGGTTGAAGAAACCCTTTTTGAAAACTCAGAGTGAGTAAATTGGCCATTTTCATGCACTTTTAACCATTCCATAAATCTTGTGTTTTGGGCCCCTGGAAGCATGAAAATCACTTTAAACATGCTAATTTTAGCTCTAACACTGATGATCCACCTACAAATGTGAACTGACGTTCAAAAATAAAACATTTGAAAACGGACCATTTTCCACATTTCTAAAGCATGACGTAATGGGGGGGTGTTATCTCTTTTGTCGAAAATCAGCCGTTTTTGCTCTAACATTAAATGCCTCCAAATGGTATTTAATTAACTTCCCGGGGTGAAGAAACCCTTTTTGAGAACTCAGAGTGAGTAAATTGGCCATTTTCATGCACTTTTAACCATTCCATAAATCTTGTGTTTTGGGCCCCTGGAAGCATGAAAATCACTTTAAACATGCTAATTTTAGCTCTAACACTGATGATCCACCTACAAATGTGAACTGACGTTCAAAAATAAAACATTTGAAAACGGACCATTTTCCACATTTCTGAAGCCTGACGTAATGGGGGGGTGTTATCTCTTTTGTCGAAAATCAGCCGTTTTTGCTCGAACATTAAATGCCTCCAAATGGTATTTATTTCACTTCCCGAGCCCCTGGAAGCATGAAAATCACTTTAAACATGCTAATTTTAGCTCTAACACTGATGATCCACCTACAAATGTGAACTGACGTTCAAAAATAAAACATTTGAAAACGGACCATTTTCCACATTTCTGAAGCATGACGTAATGGGGGGGTGTTATCTCTTTTGTCGAAAATCAGCCGTTTTTGCTCGAACAATAAATGCCTCCAAATGGTATTTAATTAACTTCCCGAGCCCCTGGAAGCATGAAAATCACTTTAAACATGCTAATTTTAGCTCTAACACTGATGATCCACCTACAAATGTGAACTGACGTTCAAAAATTTAAACATTTGAAAACGGACCATTTTCCACATTTCTGAAGCATGACGTAATGGGGGGGTGTTATCTCTTTTGTCGAAAATCAGCCGTTTTTGCTCGAACATTAAATGCCTCCAAATGGTATTTAATTAACTTCCCGGGGTGAAGAAACCCTTTGTGAGAACTCAGAGTGAGTAAATTGGCCATTTTCATGCACTTTTAACCATTCCATAAATCTTGTGTTTTGGGCCCCAAGAAGCATGAAAATCACTTTAAACATGCTAATTTTAGCTCTAACACTGATGATCCACCTACAAATGTGAACTGACGTTCAAAAATAAAACATTTGAAAACGGACCATTTTCCACATTTCTGAAGCATGACGTAATGGGGGGGTGTTATCTCTTTTGTCGAAAATCAACCGTTTTTGCTCTAACATTAAATGCCTCCAAATGGTATTTAATTAACTTCCCGGGGTGAAGAAACCCTTTTTGAGAACTCAGAGTGAGTAAATTGGCCATTTTCATGCACTTTTAACCATTCCATAAATCTTGTGTTTTGGGCCCCTGGAAGCATGAAAATCACTTTAAACATGCTAATTTTAGCTCTAACACTGATGATCCACCTACAAATGTGAACTGACGTTCAAAAATAAAACATTTGAATACGGACCATTTTCCACATTTCTGAAGCATGACGTAATGGGGGGGTGTTATCTCTTTTGTCGAAAATCAGCCGTTTTTGCCCCACATTAAATGCCTCCAAATGGTATTTAATTAACTTCCCGGGGTGAAGAAACCCTTTTTGAGAACTCAGAGTGAGTAAATTGGCCATTTTCATGCACTTTTAACCATTCCATAAATCTTGTGTTTTGGGCCCCTGGAAGCATGAAAATCACTTTAAACATGCTAATTTTAGCTCTAACACTGATGATCCACCTACAAATGTGAACTGACGTTCAAAAATAAAACATTTGAAAACGGACCATTTTCCACATTTCTGAAGCATGACGTAATGGGGGGTGTTATCTCTTTTGTCGAAAATCAGCCGTTTTTGCTCGAACATTAAATGCCTCCAAATGGTATTTATTTCACTTCCCGAGCCCCTGGAAGCATGAAAATCACTTTAAACATGCTAATTTTAGCTCTAACACCGATGATCCACCTACAAATGTGAACTGACGTTCAAAAATAAAACATTTGAAAACGGACCATTTTCCACATTTCTGAAGCATGACGTAATGGGGGGGTGTTATCTCTTTTGTCGAAAATCAGCCGTTTTTGCTCGAACATTAAATGCCTCCAAATGGTATTTAATTAACTTCCCGGGGTGAAGAAACCCTTTTTGAGAACTCAGAGTGAGTAAATTGGCCATTTTCATGCACTTTTAACCATTCCATAAATCTTGTGTTTTGGGCCCCAAGAAGCATGAAAATCACTTTAAACATGCTAATTTTAGCTCTAACACTGATGATCCACCTACAAATGTGAACTTACGTTCAAAAATAAAACATTTGAAAACGGACCATTTTCCACATTTCTGAAGCATGACGTAAGGGGGGGTGTTATCTCTTTTGTCGAAAATCAGCCGTTTTTGCTCGAACATTAAATGCCTCCAAATGGTATTTAATTAACTTCCCGAGCCCCTGGAAGCATGAAAATCACTTTAAACATGCTAATTTTAGCTCTAACACTGATGATCCACCTACAAATGTGAACTTACGTTCAAAAATAAAACATTTGAAAACGGACCATTTTCCACATTTCTGAAGCATGACGTAATGGGGGGGTGTTATCTCTTTTGTCGAAAATCAGCCGTTTTTGCTCGAACATTAAATGCCTCCAAATGGTATTTAATTAACTTCCCGGGGTGAAGAAACCCTTTTTGAGAACTCAGAGTGAGTAAATTGGCCATTTTCATGCACTTTTAACCATTCCATAAATCTTGTGTTTTGGGCCCCAAGAAGCATGAAAATCACTTTAAACATGCTAATTTTAGCTCTAACACTGATGATCCACCTACAAATGTGAACTGACGTTCAAAAATAAAACATTTGAAAACGGACCATTTTCCACATTTCTGAAGCATGACGTAATGGGGGGGTGTTATCTCTTTTGTCGAAAATCAGCCGTTTTTGCTCTAACATTAAATGCCTCCAAATGGTATTTAATTAACTTCCCGGGGTGAAGAAACCCTTTTTGAGAACTCAGAGTGAGTAAATTGGCCATTTTCATGCACTTTTAACCATTCCATAAATCTTGTGTTTTGGGCCCCTGGAAGCATGAAAATCACTTTAAACATGCTAATTTTAGCTCTAACACTGATGATCCACCTACAAATGTGAACTGACGTTCAAAAATAAAACATTTGAATACGGACCATTTTCCACATTTCTGAAGCATGACGTAATGGGGGGGTGTTATCTCTTTTGTCGAAAATCAGCCGTTTTTGCTCTAACATTAAATGCCTCCAAATGGTATTTAATTAACTTCCCGGGGTGAAGAAACCCTTTTTGAGAACTCAGAGTGAGTAAATTGGCCATTTTCATGCACTTTTAACCATTCCATAAATCTTGTGTTTTGGGCCCCTGGAAGCATGAAAATCACTTTAAACATGCTAATTTTAGCTCTAACACTGATGATCCACCTACAAATGTGAACTGACGTTCAAAAATAAAACATTTGAAAACGGACCATTTTCCACATTTCTGAAGCATGATGTAATGGGGGGTGTTATCTCTTTTGTCGAAAATCAGCCGTTTTTGCTCGAACATTAAATGCCTCCAAATGGTATTTATTTCACTTCCCGAGCCCCTGGAAGCATGAAAATCACTTTAAACATGCTAATTTTAGCTCTAACACTGATGATCCACCTACAAATGTGAACTGACGTTCAAAAATAAAACATTTGAAAACGGACCATTTTCCACATTTCTGAAGCATGACGTAATGGGGGGGTGTTATCTCTTTTGTCCAAAATCAGCCGTTTTTGCTCGAACATTAAATGCCTCCAAATGGTATTTAATTAACTTCCCGGGGTGAAGAAACCCTTTTTGAGAACTCAGAGTGAGTAAATTGGCCATTTTCATGCACTTTTAACCATTCCATAAATCTTGTGTTTTGGGCCCCAAGAAGCATGAAAATCACTTTAAACATGCTAATTTTAGCTCTAACACTGATGATCCACCTACAAATGTGAACTTACGTTCAAAAATAAAACATTTGAAAACGGACCATTTTCCACATTTCTGAAGCATGACGTAATGGGGGGGTGTTATCTCTTTTGTCGAAAATCAGCCGTTTTTGCTCGAACATTAAATGCCTCCAAATGGTATTTAATTAACTTCCCGAGCCCCTGGAAGCATGAAAATCACTTTAAACATGCTAATTTTAGCTCTAACACTGATGATCCACCTACAAATGTGAACTTACGTTCAAAAATAAAACATTTGAAAACGGACCATTTTCCACATTTCTGAAGCATGACGTAATGGGGGGGTGTTATCTCTTTTGTCGAAAATCAGCCGTTTTTGCTCGAACATTAAATGCCTCCAAATGGTATTTAATTAACTTCCCGGGGTGAAGAAACCCTTTTTGAGAACTCAGAGTGAGTAAATTGGCCATTTTCATGCACTTTTAACCATTCCATAAATCTTTTGTTTTGGGCCCCAAGAAGCATGAAAATAACTTTAAACATGCTAATTTTAGCTCTAACACTGATGATCCACCTACAAATGTGAACTGACGTTCAAAAATAAAACATTTGAAAACGGACCATTTTCCACATTTCTGAAGCATGACGTAATGGGGGGGTGTTATCTCTTTTGTCGAAAATCAGCCGTTTTTGCTCTAACATTAAATGCCTCCAAATGGTATTTAATTAACTTCCCGGGGTGAAGAAACCCTTTTTGAGAACTCAGAGTGAGTAAATTGGCCATTTTCATGCACTTTTAACCATTCCATAAATCTTGTGTTTTGGGCCCCTGGAAGCATGAAAATCACTTTAAACATGCTAATTTTAGCTCTAACACTGATGATCCACCTACAAATGTGAACTTACGTTCAAAAATAAAACATTTGAAAACGGACCATTTTCCACATTTCTGAAG
Source organism: Lissotriton vulgaris (assembly GCF_964263255.1). Classification (NCBI taxonomy): domain Eukaryota; kingdom Metazoa; phylum Chordata; class Amphibia; order Caudata; family Salamandridae; genus Lissotriton; species Lissotriton vulgaris. The sequence goes on from NW_028245990.1 coordinate 168,117, forward strand.
CATGACGTAATGGGGGGGTGTTATCTCTTTTGTCGAAAATCAGCCGTTTTTGCTCGAACATTAAATGCCTCCAAATGGTATTTAATTAACTTCCCGAGCCCCTGGAAGCATGAAAATCACTTTAAACATGCTAATTTTAGCTCTAACACTGATGATCCACCTACAAATGTGAACTTACGTTCAAAAATAAAACATTTGAAAACGGACCATTTTCCACATTTCTGAAGCATGACGTAATGGGGGGGTGTTATCTCTTTTGTCGAAAATCAGCCGTTTTTGCTCGAACATTAAATGCCTCCAAATGGTATTTAATTAACTTCCCGGGGTGAAGAAACCCTTTTTGAGAACTCAGAGTGAGTAAATTGGCCATTTTCATGCACTTTTAACCATTCCATAAATCTTGTGTTTTGGGTCCCTGGAAGCATGAAAATCACTTTAAACATGCTAATTTTAGCTCTAACACTGATGATCCACCTACAAATGTGAACTGACGTTCAAAAATAAAACATTTGAAAACGGACCATTTTCCACATTTCTAAAGCATGACGTAATGGGGGGGTGTTAGCTCTTTCGTCGAAAATCAGCCGTTTTTGCTCGAACATTAAAATCCTCCAAATGGTATTTAATTAACTTCCCGGGGTGAAGAAACCCTTTTTGAGAACTCAGAGTGAGTAAATTGGCCATTTTCATGCACTTTTAACCATTCCATAAATCTTGTGTTTTGGGCCCCTGGAAGCATGAAAATCACTTCAAACATGCTAATTTTAGCTCTAACACTGATGATCCACCTACAAATGTGAACTGACGTTCAAAAATAAAACATTTGAAAACGGACCATTTTCCACATTTCTGAAGCATGACGTAATGGGGGGGTGTTATCTCTTTTGTCGAAAATCAGCCGTTTTTGCTCGAACATTAAATGCCTCCAAATGGTATTTAATTAACTTCCCGGGGTGAAGAAACCCTTTTTGAGAACTCAGAGTGAGTAAATTGGCCATTTTCATGCACTTTTAACCATTCCATAAATCTTGTGTTTTGGGCCCCTGGAAGCATGAAAATCACTTTAAACATGCTAATTTTAGCTCTAACACTGATGATCCACCTACAAATGTGAACTGACGTTCAAAAATAAAACATTTGAAAACTGACCATTTTCCACATTTCTGAAGCATGACGTAATGGGGGGGTGTTATCTCTTTTGTCGAAAATCAGCCGTTTTTGCTCTAACATTAAATGCCTCCAAATGGTATTTAATTAACTTCCCGGGGTGAAGAAACCCTTTTTGAGAACTCAGAGTGAGTAAATTGGCCATTTTCATGCACTTTTAACCATTCCATAAATCTTGTGTTTTGGGCCCCTGGAAGCATGAAAATCACTTTAAACATGCTAATTTTAGCTCTAACACTGATGATCCACCTACAAATGTGAACTGACGTTTAAAAATAAAACATTTGAAAACGGACCATTTTCCACATTTCTGAAGCATGACGTAATGGGGGGGTGTTATCTCTTTTGTCGAAAATCAGCCGTTTTTGCTCGAACATTAAATGCCTCCAAATGGTATTTATTTCACTTCCCGAGCCCCTGGAAGCATGAAAATCACTTTAAACATGCTAATTTTAGCTCTAACACTGATGATCCACCTACAAATGTGAACTGACGTTCAAAAATAAAACATTTGAAAACGGACCATTTTCCACATTTCTGAAGCATGACGTAATGGGGGGGGTGTTATCTCTTTTGTCGAAAATCAGCCGTTTTTGCTCGAACATTAAATGCCTCCAAATGGTATTTATTTCACTTCCCGAGCCCCTGGAAGCATGAAAATCACTTTAAACATGCTAATTTTAGCTCTAACACTGATGATCCACCTACAAATGTGAACTGACGTTCAAAAATAAAACATTTGAAAACGGACCATTTTCCACATTTCTGAAGCATGACGTAATGGGGGGGTGTTATCCCTTTTGTCGAAAATCAGCCGTTTTTGCTCGAACATTAAATGCCTCCAAATGGTATTTAATTAACTTCCAGAGCCCCTGGAAGCATGAAAATCACTTTAAACATGCTAATTTTAGCTCTAACACTGATGATCCACCTACAAATGTGAACTGACGTTCAAAAATAAAACATTTGAAAACGGACCATTTTCCACATTTCTGAAGCATGACGTAATGGGGGGGTGTTATCTCTTTTGTCGAAAATCAGCCGTTTTTGCTCGAACATTAAATGCCTCCAAATGGTATTTAATTAACTTCCCGAGCCCCTGGAAGCCTGAAAATCACTTTAAACATGCTAACTTTAGCTCTAACACTGATGATCCACCTACAAATGTGAACTGACGTTCAAAAATAAAACATTTGAAAACGGACCATTTTCCACATTTCTGAAGCATGACGTAATGGGGGAGTGTTATCTCTTTTGTCGAAAATCAGCCGTTTTTGCTCGAACATTAAATGCCTCCAAATGGTATTTAATTAACTTCCCGGGGTGAAGAAACCCTTTTTGAGAACTCAGAGTGAGTAAATTGGCCATTTTCATGCACTTTTAACCATTCCATAAATCTTGTGTTTTGGGCCCCTGGAAGCATGAAAATCACTTTAAACATGCTAATTTTAGCTCTAACACTGATGATCCACCTACAAATGTGAACTGACGTTCAAAAATAAAACATTTGAAAACGGACCATTTTCCACATTTCTGAAGCATGACGTAATGGGGGGGTGTTATCTCTTTTGTCGAAAATCAGCCTTTTTTGCTCGAACATTAAATGCCTCCAAATGGTATTTAATTAACTTCCCGGGGTGAAGAAACCCTTTTTGAGAACTCAGAGTGAGTAAATTGGCCATTTTCATGCACTTTTAACCATTCCATAAATCTTGTGTTTTGGGCCCCTGGAAGCATGAAAATCACTTTAAACATGCTAATTTTAGCTCTAACACTGATGATCCACCTACAAATGTGAACTGACGTTCAAAAATAAAACATTTGAAAACGGACCATTTTCCACATTTCTAAAGCATGACGTAATGGGGGGGTGTTAGCTCTTTCGTCGAAAATCAGCCGTTTTTGCTCGAACATTAAATGCCTCCAAATGGTATTTAATTAACTTCCCGGGGTGAAGAAACCCTTTTTGAGAACTCAGAGTGAGTAAATTGGCCATTTTCATGCACTTTTAACCATTCCATAAATCTTGTGTTTTGGGCCCCTGGAAGCATGAAAATCACTTTAAACATGCTAATTTTAGCTCTAACACTGATGATCCACCTACAAATGTGAACTGACGTTCAAAAATAAAACATTTGAAAACGGACCATTTTCCACATTTCTGAAGCATGACGTAATGGGCGGGTGTTATCTCTTTTGTCGAAAATCAGCCGTTTTTGCTCGAACATTAAATGCCTCCAAATGGTATTTAATTAACTTCCCGAGCCCCTGGAAGCATGAAAATCACTTTAAACATGCTAATTTTAGCTCTAACACTGATGATCCACCTACAAATGTGAACTGACGTTCAAAAATGAAACATTTGAAAACGGACCATTTTCCACATTTCTGAAGCATGACGTAATGGGGGGGTGTTATCTCTTTTGTCGAAAATCAGCCGTTTTTGCTCGAACATTAAATGCCTCCAAATGGTATTTATTTCACTTTCCGAGCCCCTGGAAGCATGAAAATCACTTTAAACATGCTAATTTTAGCTCTTTCACTGATGATCCACCTACAAATGTGAACTGACGTTCAAAAATAAAACATTTGAAAACGGACCATTTTCCACATTTCTAAAGCATGACGTAATGGGGGGGGTGTTAGCTCTTTCGTCGAAAATCAGCCGTTTTTGCTCGAACATTAAAATCCTCCAAATGGTATTTAATTAACTTCCCGGGGTGAAGAAACCGTTTTTGAGAACTCAGAGTGAGTAAATTGGCCATTTTCATGCACTTTTAACCATTCCATAAATCTTGTGTTTTGGGCCCCTGGAAGCATGAAAATCACTTTAAACATGCTAATTTTAGCTCTAACACTGATGATCCACCTACAAATGTGAACTGACGTTCAAAAATAAAACATTTGAAAACGGACCATTTTCCACATTTCTGAAGCATGACGTAATGGGGAGGTGTTATCTCTTTTGTCGAAAATCAGCCGTTTTTGCTCTAACATTAAATGCCTCCAAATGGTATTTAATTAACTTCCCGGGGTGAAGAAACCCTTTTTGAGAACTCAGAGTGAGTAAATTGGCCATTTTCATGCACTTTTAACCATTCCATAAATCTTGTGTTTTGGGCCCCTGGAAGCATGAAAATCACTTTAAACATGCTAATTTTAGCTCTAACACTGATGATCCACCTACAAATGTGAATTGACGTTCAAAAATAAAACATTTGAAAACGGACCATTTTCCACATTTCTGAAGCATGACGTAATGGGGGGGTGTTATCTCTTTTGTCGATAATCAGCCGTTTTTGCTCGAACATTAAATGCCTCCAAATGGTATTTAATTAACTTCCCGGGGTGAAGAAACCCTTTTTGAGAACTCAGAGTGAGTAAATTGGCCATTTTCATGCACTTTTAACCATTCCATAAATCTTGTGTTTTGGGCCCCTGGAAGCATGAAAATCACTTTAAACATGCTAATTTTAGCTCTAACACTGATGATCCACCTACAAATGTGAACTGACGTTCAAAAATAAAACATTTGAAAACTGACCATTTTCCACATTTCTGAAGCATGACGTAATGGGGGGGTGTTATCTCTTTTGTCGAAAATCAGCCGTTTTTGCTCGAACATTAAATGCCTCCAAATGGTATTTAATTAACTTCCCGGGGTGAAGAAACCCTTTTTGAGAACTCAGAGTGAGTAAATTGGCCATTTTCATGCACTTTTAACCATTCCATAAATCTTGTGTTTTGGGCCCCTGGAAGCATGAAAATCACTTTAAACATGCTAATTTTAGCTCTAACACTGATGATCCACCTACAAATGTGAACTGACGTTCAAAAATAAAACATTTGAAAACGGACCATTTTCCACATTTCTGAAGCATGACGTAATGGGGGGGTGTTATCTCTTTTGTCGAAAATCAGCCGTTTTTGCTCGAACATTAAATGCCTCCAAATGGTATTTAATTAACTTCCCGGGGTGAAGAAACCCTTTTTGAGAACTCAGAGTGAGTAAATTGGCCATTTTCATGCACTTTTAACCATTCCATAAATCTTGTGTTTTGGGCCCCTGGAAGCATGAAAATCACTTTAAACATGCTAATTTTAGCTCTAACACTGATGATCCACCTACAAATGTGAACTGACGTTCAAAAATAAAACATTTGAAAACGGACCATTTTCCACATTTCTGAAGCATGACGTAATGGGGGGGTGTTATCTCTTTTGTCGAAAATCAGCCGTTTTTGCTCGAACATTAAATGCCTCCAAATGGTATTTAATTAACTTCCCGAGCCCCTGGAAGCATGAAAATCACTTTAAACATGCTAATTTTAGCTCTAACACTGATGATCCACCTACAAATGTGAACTGACGTTCAAAAATAAAACATTTGAAAACGGACCATTTTCCACATTTCTGAAGCATGACGTAATGGGGGGGGGGTGTTATCTCTTTTGTCGAAAATCAGCCGTTTTTGCTCGAACATTAAATGCCTCCAAATGGTATTTATTTCACTTCCCGACCCCCTGGAAGCATGAAAATCACTTTAAACATGCTAATTTTAGCTCTAACACTGATGATCCACCTACAAATGTGAACTGACGTTCAAAAATAAAACATTTGAAAACGGACCATTTTCCACATTTCTGAAGCATGACGTAATGGGGAGGTGTTATCTCTTTTGTCGAAAATCAGCCGTTTTTGCTCTAACATTAAATGCCTCCAAATGGTATTTAATTAACTTCCCGGGGTGAAGAAACCCTTTTTGAGAACTCAGAGTGAGTAAATTGGCCATTTTCATGCACTTTTAACCATTCCATAAATCTTGTGTTTTGGGCCCCTGGAAGCATGAAAATCACTTTAAACATGCTAATTTTAGCTCTAACACTGATGATCCACCTACAAATGTGAATTGACGTTCAAAAATAAAACATTTGAAAACGGACCATTTTCCACATTTCTGAAGCATGACGTAATGGGGGGGTGTTATCTCTTTTGTCGAAAATCAGCCGTTTTTGCTCGAACATTAAATGCCTCCAAATGGTATTTAATTAACTTCCCGGGGTGAAGAAACCCTTTTTGAGAACTCAGAGTGAGTAAATTGGCCATTTTCATGCACTTTTAACCATTCCATAAATCTTGTGTTTTGGGCCCCTGGAAGCATGAAAATCACTTTAAACATGCTAATTTTAGCTCTAACACTGATGATCCACCTACAAATGTGAACTGACGTTCAAAAATAAAACATTTGAAAACGGACCATTTTCCACATTTCTGAAGCATGACGTAATGGGGGGGTGTTATCTCTTTTGTCGAAAATCAGCTGTTTTTGCTCGAACATTAAATGCCTCCAAATGGTATTTAATTAACTTCCCGGGGTGAAGAAACCCTTTTTGAGAACTCAGAGTGAGTAAATTGGCCATTTTCATGCACTTTTAACCATTCCATAAATCTTGTGTTTTGGGCCCCTGGAAGCATGAAAATCACTTTAAACATGCTAATTTTAGCTCTAACACTGATGATCCACCTACAAATGTGAACTGACGTTCAAAAATAAAACATTTGAAAACGGACCATTTTCCACATTTCTGAAGCATGACGTAATGGGGGGGTGTTATCTCTTTTGTCGAAAATCAGCCGTTTTTGCTCGAACATTAAATGCCTCCAAATGGTATTTAATTAACTTCCCGAGCCCCTGGAAGCATGAAAATCACTTTAAACATGCTAATTTTAGCTCTAACACTGATGATCCACCTACAAATGTGAACTGACGTTCAAAAATGAAACATTTGAAAACGGACCATTTTCCACATTTCTGAAGCATGACGTAATGGGGGGGTGTTATCTCTTTTGTCGAAAATCAGCCATTTTTGCTCTAACATTAAATGCTTCCAAATGGTATTTAATTAACTTCCCGAGCCCCTGGAAGCATGAAAATCACTTTAAACATGCTAATTTTAGCTCTAACACTGATGATCAACCTACAAATGTGAACTGACGTTCAAAAATAAAACATTTGAAAACGGACCATTTTCCACATTTCTGAAGCATGACGTAATGGGGGGTGTTATCTCTTTTGTCGAAAATCAGCCGTTTTTGCTCGAACATTAAATGCCTCCAAATGGTATTTATTTCACTTCCCGAGCCCCTGGAAGCATGAAAATCACTTTAAACATGCTAATTTTAGCTCTAACACTGATGATCCACCTACAAATGTGAACTGACGTTCAAAAATAAAACATTTGAAAACGGACCATTTTCCACATTTCTAAAGCATGACGTAATGGGGGGGGTGTTAGCTCTTTCGTCGAAAATCAGCCGTTTTTGCTCGAACATTAAAATCCTCCAAATGGTATTTAATTAACTTCCCGGGGTGAAGAAACCCTTTTTGAGAACTCAGAGTGAGTAAATTGGCCATTTTCATGCACTTTTAACCATTCCATAAATCTTGTGTTTTGGGCCCCTGGAAGCATGAAAATCACTTTAAACATGCTAATTTTAGCTCTAACACTGATGATCCACCTACAAATGTGAACTGACGTTCAAAAATAAAACATTTGAAAACGGACCATTTTCCACATTTCTGAAGCATGACGTAATGGGGGGGTGTTATCTCTTTTGTCGAAAATCAGCCGTTTTTGCTCGAACATTAAATGCCTCCAAATGGTATTTAATTAACTTCCCGGGGTGAAGAAACCCTTTTTGAGAACTCAGAGTGAGTAAATTGGCCATTTTCATGCACTTTTAACCATTCCATAAATCTTGTGTTTTGGGCCCCTGGAAGCATGAAAATCACTTTAAACATGCTAATTTTAGCTCTAACACTGATGATCCACCTACAAATGTGAACTGACGTTCAAAAATAAAACATTTGAAAACGGACCATTTTCCACATTTCTGAAGCATGACGTAATGGGGGGGTGTTATCTCTTTTGTCGAAAATCAGCCGTTTTTGCTCGAACATTAAATGCCTCCAAATGGTATTTAATTAACTTCCCGAGCCCCTGGAAGCATGAAAATCACTTTAAACATGCTAATTTTAGCTCTAACACTGATGATCCACCTACAAATGTGAACTGACGTTCAAAAATAAAACATTTGAAAACGGACCATTTTCCACATTTCTGAAGCATGACGTAATGGGGGGGGGGTGTTATCTCTTTTGTCGAAAATCAGCCGTTTTTGCTCGAACATTAAATGCCTCCAAATGGTATTTATTTCACTTCCCGACCCCCTGGAAGCATGAAAATCACTTTAAACATGCTAATTTTAGCTCTAACACTGATGATCCACCTACAAATGTGAACTGACGTTCAAAAATAAAACATTTGAAAACGGACCATTTTCCACATTTCTGAAGCATGACGTAATGGGGGGGTGTTATCTCTTTTGTCGAGAATCAGCCATTTTTGCTCGAACATTAAATGCCTCCAAATGGTATTTATTTCACTTCCCGAGCCCCTGGAAGCATGAAAATCACTTTAAACATGCTAATTTTAGCTCTAACACTGATGATCCACCTACAAATGTGAACTGACGTTCAAAAATAAAACATTTGAAAACGGACCATTTTCCACATTTCTGAAGCATGACGTAATGGGGGGGTGTCATCTCTTTTGTCGAAAATCAGCAGTTTTTGCTCGAACATTAAATGCCTCCAAATGGTATTTAATTAACTTCCCGAGCCCCTGGAAGCATGAAAATCACTTTAAACATGCTAATTTTAGCTCTAACACTGATGATCCACCTACAAATGTGAACTGACGTTCAAAAATAAAACATTTGAAAACGGACCATTTTCCACATTTCTGAAGCATGACGTAATGGGGGGTGTTATCTCTTTTGTCGAAAATCAGCCGTTTTTGCTCGAACATTAAATGCCTCCAAATGGTATTTAATTAACTTCCCGAGCCCCTGGAAGCATGAAAATCACTTTAAACATGCTAATTTTAGCTCTAACACTGATGATCCACCTACAAATGTGAACTGACGTTAAAAAATAAAACATTTGAAAACGGACCATTTTCCACATTTCTGAAGCATGACGTAATGGGGGGGTGTTATCTCTTTTGTCGAAAATCAGCCTTTTTTGCTCGAACATTAAATGCCTCCAAATGGTATTTAATTAACTTCCCGGGGTGAAGAAACCCTTTTTGAGAACTCAGAGTGAGTAAATTGGCCATTTTCATGCACTTTTAACCATTCCATAAATCTTGTGTTTTGGGCCCCTGGAAGCATGAAAATCACTTTAAACATGCTAATTTTAGCTCTAACACTGATGATCCACCTACAAATGTGAACTGACGTTCAAAAATAAAACATTTGAAAACGGACCATTTTCCACATTTCTGAAGCATGACGTAATGGGGGGGTGTTATCTCTTTTGTCGAAAATCAGCCATTTTTGCTCGAACATTAAATGCCTCCAAATGGTATTTATTTCACTTCCCGAGCCCCTGGAAGCATGAAAATCACTTTAAACATGCTAATTTTAGCTCTAACACTGATGATCCACCTACAAATGTGAACTGACGTTCAAAAATAAAACATTTGAAAACGGACCATTTTCCACATTTCTGAAGCATGACGTAATGGGGGGGTGTTATCTCTTTTGTCGAAAATCAGCCGTTTTTGCTCGAACATTAAATGCCTCCAAATGGTATTTAATTAACTTCCCGAGCCCCTGGAAGCATGAAAATCACTTTAAACATGCTAATTTTAGCTCTAACACTGATGATCCACCTACAAATGTGAACTGACGTTCAAAAATAAAACATTTGAAAACGGACCATTTTCCACATTTCTGAAGCATGACGTAATGGGGGGGTGTTATCTCTTTTGTCGAAAATCAGCCGTTTTTGCTCGAACATTAAATGCCTCCAAATGGTATTTAATTAACTTCCCGAGCCCCTGGAAGCATGAAAATCACTTTAAACATGCTAATTTTAGCTCTAACACTGATGATCCACCTACAAATGTGAACTGACGTTCAAAAATAAAACATTTGAAAACGGACCATTTTCCAAATTTCTGAAGCATGACGTAATGGGGGGGTGTTATCTCTTTTGTCGAAAATCAGCCTTTTTTGCTCGAACATTAAATGCCTCCAAATGGTATTTAATTAACTTCCCGGGGTGAAGAAACCCTTTTTGAGAACTCAGAGTGAGTAAATTGGCCATTTTCATGCACTTTTAACCATTCCATAAATCTTGTGTTTTGGGCCCCTGGAAGCATGAAAATCACTTTAAACATGCTAATTTTAGCTCTAACACTGATGATCAACCTACAAATGTGAACTGACGTTCAAAAATAAAACATTTGAAAACTGACCATTTTCCACATTTCTGAAGCATGACGTAATGGGGGGGTGTTATCTCTTTTGTCGAAAATCAGCCGTTTTTGCTCTAACATTAAATGCCTCCAAATGGTATTTATTTCACTTCCCGAGCACCTGGAAGCATGAAAATCACTTTAAACATGCTAATTTTAGCTCTAACACTGATGATCCACCTACAAATGTGAACTGACGTTCAAAAATAAAACATTTGAAAACGGACCATTTTCCACATTTCTGAAGCATGACGTAATGGGGGGGTGTTATCTCTTTTGTCGAAAATCAGCCGTTTTTGCTCGAACATTAAATGCCTCCAAATGGTATTTATTTCACTTCCCGAGCCCCTGGAAGCATGAAAATCACTTTAAACATGCTAATTTTAGCTCTAACACTGATGATCCACCTACAAATGTGAACTGACGTTCAAAAATAAAACATTTGAAAACGGACCATTTTCCACATTTCTGAAGCATGACGTAATGGGGGGGTGTTATCTCTTTTGTCGAAAATCAGCCGTTTTTGCTCGAACATTAAATGCCTCCAAATGGTATTTAATTAACTTCCCGGGGTGAAGAAACCCTTTTTGAGAACTCAGAGTGAGTAAATTGGCCATTTTCATGCACTTTTAACCATTCCATAAATCTTGTGTTTTGGGCCCCAAGAAGCATGAAAATTACTTTAAACATGCTAATTTTAGCTCTAACACTGATGATCCACCTACAAATGTGAACTTACGTTCAAAAATAAAACATTTGAAAACGGACCATTTTCCACATTTCTGAAGCATGACGTAATGGGGGGGTGTTATCTCTTTTGTCGAAAATCAGCCGTTTTTGCTCGAACATTAAATGCCTCCAAATGGTATTTAATTAACTTCCCGAGCCCCTGGAAGCATGAAAATCACTTTAAACATGCTAATTTTAGCTCTAACACTGATGATCCACCTACAAATGTGAACTTACGTTCAAAAATAAAACATTTGAAAACGGACCATTTTCCACATTTCTGAAGCATGACGTAATGGGGGGGTGTTATCTCTTTTGTCGAAAATCAGCCGTTTTTGCTCGAACATTAAATGCCTCCAAATGGTATTTAATTAACTTCCCGGGGTGAAGAAACCCTTTTTGAGAACTCAGAGTGAGTAAATTGGCCATTTTCATGCACTTTTAACTATTCCATAAATCTTGTGTTTTGGGCCCCAAGAAGCATGAAAATCACTTTAAACATGCTAATTTTAGCTCTAACACTGATGATCAACCTACAAATGTGAACTGACGTTCAAAAATAAAACATTTGAAAACGGACCATTTTCCACATTTCTGAAGCATGACGTAATGGGGGGGTGTTATCTCTTTTGTCGAAAATCAGCCGTTTTTGCTCTAACATTAAATGCCTCCAAATGGTATTTAATTAACTTCCCGGGGTGAAGAAACCCTTTTTGAGAACTCAGAGTGAGTAAATTGGCCATTTTCATGCACTTTTAACCATTCCATAAATCTTGTGTTTTGGGCCCCTGGAAGCATGAAAATCACTTTAAACATGCTAATTTTAGCTCTAACACTGATGATCCACCTACAAATGTGAACTGACGTTCAAAAATAAAACATTTGAAAACGGACCATTTTCCACATTTCTGAAGCATGACGTAATGGGGGGGTGTTATCTCTTTTGTCGAAAATCAGCCGTTTTTGCTCAAACATTAAATGCCTCCAAATGGTATTTAATTAACTTCCCGGGGTGAAGAAACCCTTTTTGAGAACTCAGAGTGAGTAAATTGGCCATTTTCATGCACTTTTAACCATTCCATAAATCTTGTGTTTTGGGCCCCTGGAAGCATGAAAATCACTTTAAACATGCTAATTTTAGCTCTAACACTGATGATCCACCTACAAATGTGAACTGACGTTCAAAAATAAAACATTTGAAAACGGACCATTTTCCACATTTCTGAAGCATGACGTAATGGGGGGGTGTTATCTCTTTTGTCGAAAATCAGCCGTTTTTGCTCGAACATTAAATGCCTCCAAATGGTATTTAATTAACTTCCCGGGGTGAAGAAACCCTTTTTGAGAACTCAGAGTGAGTAAATTGGCCATTTTCATGCACTTTTAACCATTCCATAAATCTTGTGTTTTGGGCCCCTGGAAGCATGAAAATCACTTTAAACATGCTAATTTTAGCTCTAACACTGATGATCCACCTACAAATGTGAACTGACGTTCAAAAATAAAACATTTGAAAACGGACCATTTTCCACATTTCTGAAGCATGACGTAATGGGGGGGTGTTATCTCTTTTGTCGAAAATCAGCCGTTTTTGCTCGAACATTAAATGCCTCCAAATGGTATTTAATTAACTTCCCGAGCCCCTGGAAGCATGAAAATCACTTTAAACATGCTAATTTTAGCTCTAACACTGATGATCCACCTACAAATGTGAACTGACGTTCAAAAATGAAACATTTGAAAACGGACCATTTTCCACATTTCTGAAGCATGACGTAATGGGGGGGTGTTATCTCTTTTGTCGAAAATCAGCCATTTTTGCTCTAACATTAAATGCTTCCAAATGGTATTTAATTAACTTCCCGAGCCCCTGGAAGCATGAAAATCACTTTAAACATGCTAATTTTAGCTCTAACACTGATGATCCACCTACAAATGTGAACTGACGTTCAAAAATAAAACATTTGAAAACGGACCATTTTCCACATTTCTGAAGCATGACGTAATGGGGGGGTGTTATCTCTTTTGTCGAAAATCAGCCGTTTTTGCTCGAACATTAAATGCCTCCAAATGGTATTTATTTCACTTCCCGAGCCCCTGGAAGCATGAAAATCACTTTAAACATGCTAATTTTAGCTCTAACACTGATGATCCACCTACAAATGTGAACTGACGTTCAAAAATAAAACATTTGAAAACGGACCATTTTCCACATTTCTGAAGCATGACGTAATGGGGGGGTGTTATCTCTTTTGTCGAAAATCAGCCATTTTTGCTCGAACATTAAATGCCTCCAAATGGTATTTATTTCACTTCCCGAGCCCCTGGAAGCATGAAAATCACTTTAAACATGCTAATTTTAGCTCTAACACTGATGATCGACCTACAAATGTGAACTGACGTTCAAAAACTAAAACATTTGAAAACGGACCATTTTCCACATTTCTGAAGCATGACGTAATGGGGGGGTGTTATCTCTTTTGTCGAAAATCAGCCGTTTTTGCTCGAACATTAAATGCCTCCAAATGGTATTTAATTAACTTCCCTGGGTGAAGAAACCCTTTTTGAGAACTCAGAGTGAGTAAATTGGCCATTTTCATGCACTTTTAACCATTCCATAAATCTTGTGTTTTGGGCCCCTGGAAGCATGAAAATCACTTTAAACATGCTAATTTTAGCTCTAACACTGATGATCCACCTACAAATGTGAACTGACGTTCAAAAATAAAACATTTGAAAACGGACCATTTTCCACATTTCTGAAGCATGACGTAATGGGGGGGTGTTATCTCTTTTGTCGAAAATCAGCCGTTTTTGCTCGAACATTAAATGCCTCCAAATGGTATTTAATTAACTTCCCGGGGTGAAGAAACCCTTTTTGAGAACTCAGAGTGAGTAAATTGGCCATTTTCATGCACTTTTAACCATTCCATAAATCTTGTGTTTTGGGCCCCTGGAAGCATGAAAATCACTTTAAACATGCTAATTTTAGCTCTAACACTGATGATCCACCTACAAATGTGAACTGACGTTCAAAAATAAAACATTTGAAAACGGACCATTTTCCACATTTCTGAAGCATGACGTAATGGGGGGGGTGTTATCTCTTTTGTCGAAAATCAGCCGTTTTTGCTCGAACATTAAATGCCTCCAAATGGTATTTAATTAACTTCCCGGGGTGAAGAAACCCTTTTTGAGAACTCAGAGTGAGTAAATTGGCCATTTTCATGCACTTTTAACCATTCCATAAATCTTGTGTTTTGGGCCCCTGGAAGCATGAAAATCACTTTAAACATGCTAATTTTAGCTCTAACACTGATGATCCACCTACAAATGTGAACTGACGTTCAAAAATAAAACATTTGAAAACGGACCATTTTCCACATTTCTGAAGCATGACGTAATGGGGGGGTGTTATCTCTTTTGTCGAAAATCAGCCGTTTTTGCTCGAACATTAAATGCCTCCAAATGGTATTTAATTAACTTCCCGAGCCCCTGGAAGCATGAAAATCACTTTAAACATGCTAATTTTAGCTCTAACACTGATGATCCACCTACAAATGTGAACTGACGTTCAAAAATGAAACATTTGAAAACGGACCATTTTCCACATTTCTGAAGCATGACGTAATGGGGGGTGTTATCTCTTTTGTCGAAAATCAGCCATTTTTGCTCTAACATTAAATGCTTCCAAATGGTATTTAATTAACTTCCCGAGCCCCTGGAAGCATGAAAATCACTTTAAACATGCTAATTTTAGCTCTAACACTGATGATCCACCTACAAATGTGAACTGACGTTCAAAAATAAAACATTTGAAAACGGACCATTTTCCACATTTCTGAAGCATGACGTAATGGGGGGGTGTTATCTCTTTTGTCGAAAATCAGCCGTTTTTGCTCGAACATTAAATGCCTCCAAATGGTATTTATTTCACTTCCCGAGCCCCTGGAAGCATGAAAATCACTTTAAACATGCTAATTTTAGCTCTAACACTGATGATCCACCTACAAATGTGAACTGACGTTCAAAAATAAAACATTTGAAAACGGACCATTTTCCACATTTCTGAAGCATGACGTAATGGGGGGGTGTTATCTCTTTTGTCGAAAATCAGCCATTTTTGCTCGAACATTAAATGCCTCCAAATGGTATTTATTTCACTTCCCGAGCCCCTGGAAGCATGAAAATCACTTTAAACATGCTAATTTTAGCTCTAACACTGATGATCCACCTACAAATGTGAACTGACGTTCAAAAATAAAACATTTGAAAACGGACCATTTTCCACATTTCTGAAGCATGACGTAATGGGGGGGGTGTTATCTCTTTTGTCGAAAATCAGCCGTTTTTGCTCGAACATTAAATGCCTCCAAATGGTATTTAATTAACTTCCCGAGCCCCTGGAAGCATGAAAATCACTTTAAACATGCTAATTTTAGCTCTAACACTGATGATCCACCTACAAATGTGAACTGACGTTCAAAAATAAAACATTTGAAAACGGACCATTTTCCACATTTCTGAAGCATGACGTAATGGGGGGGTGTTATCTCTTTTGTCGAAAATCAGCCGTTTTTGCTCGAACATTAAATGCCTCCAAATGGTATTTAATTAACTTCCCGAGCCCCTGGAAGCATGAAAATCACTTTAAACATGCTAATTTTAGCTCTAACACTGATGATCCACCTACAAATGTGAACTGACGTTCAAAAATAAAACATTTGAAAACGGACCATTTTCCACATTTCTGAAGCATGACGTAATGGGGGGGTGTTATCTCTTTTATCGAAAATCAGCCGTTTTTGCTCGAACATTAAATGCCTCCAAATGGTATTTAATTAACTTCCCGGGGTGAAGAAACCCTTTTTGAGAACTCAGAGTGAGTAAATTGGCCATTTTCATGCACTTTTAACCATTCCATAAATCTTGTGTTTTGGGCCCCTGGAAGCATGAAAATCACTTTAAACATGCTAATTTTAGCTCTAACACTGATGATCCACCTACAAATGTGAACTGACGTTCAAAAATAAAACATTTGAAAACGGACCATTTTCCACATTTCTGAAGCATGACGTAATGGGGGGGTGTTATCTCTTTTGTCGAAAATCAGCCTTTTTTGCTCGAACATTAAATGCCTCCAAATGGTATTTAATTAACTTCCCGGGGTGAAGAAACCCTTTTTGAGAACTCAGAGTGAGTAAATTGGCCATTTTCATGCACTTTTAACCATTCCATAAATCTTGTGTTTTGGGCCCCTGGAAGCATGAAAATCACTTTAAACATGCTAATTTTAGCTCTAACACTGATGATCCACCTACAAATGTGAACTGATGTTCAAAAATAAAACATTTGAAAACGGACCATTTTCCACATTTCTGAAGCATGACGTAATGGGGGGGTGTTATCTCTTTTGTCGAAAATCAGCCGTTTTTGCTCTAACATTAAATGCCTCCAAATGGTATTTATTTCACTTCCCGAGCCCCTGGAAGCATGAAAATCACTTTAAACATGCTAATTTTAGCTCTAACACTGATGATCCACCTACAAATGTGAACTGACGTTCAAAAATAAAACATTTGAAAACGGACCATTTTCCACATTTCTGAAGCATGACGTAATGGGGGGGTGTTATCTCTTTTGTCGAAAATCAGCCGTTTTTGCCCGAACATTAAATGCCTCCAAATGGTATTTATTTCACTTCCCGAGCCCCTGGAAGCATGAAAATCACTTTAAACATGCTAATTTTAGCTCTAACACTGATGATCCACCTACAAATGTGAACTGACGTTCAAAAATAAAACATTTGAAAACGGACCATTTTCCACATTTCTGAAGCATGACGTAATGGGGGGGTGTTATCTCTTTTGTCGAAAATCAGCCGTTTTTGCTCGAACATTAAATGCCTCCAAATGGTATTTAATTAACTTCCCGGGGTGAAGAAACCCTTTTTGAGAACTCAGAGTGAGTAAATTGGCCATTTTCATGCACTTTTAACCATTCCATAAATCTTGTGTTTTGGGCCCCAAGAAGCATGAAAATTACTTTAAACATGCTAATTTTAGCTCTAACACTGATGATCCACCTACAAATGTGAACTTACGTTCAAAAATAAAACATTTGAAAACGGACCATTTTCCACATTTCTGAAGCATGACGTAATGGGGGGGTGTTATCTCTTTTGTCGAAAATCAGCCGTTTTTGCTCGAACATTAAATGCCTCCAAATGGTATTTAATTAACTTCCCGAGCCCCTGGAAGCATGAAAATCACTTTAAACATGCTAATTTTAGCTCTAACACTGATGATCCACCTACAAATGTGAACTTACGTTCAAAAATAAAACATTTGAAAACGGACCATTTTCCACATTTCTGAAGCATGACGTAATGGGGGGGTGTTATCTCTTTTGTCGAAAATCAGCCGTTTTTGCTCGAACATTAAATGCCTCCAAATGGTATTTAATTAACTTCCCGGGGTGAAGAAACCCTTTTTGAGAACTCAGAGTGAGTAAATTGGCCATTTTCATGCACTTTTAACTATTCCATAAATCTTGTGTTTTGGGCCCCAAGAAGCATGAAAATCACTTTAAACATGCTAATTTTAGCTCTAACACTGATGATCAACCTACAAATGTGAACTGACGTTCAAAAATAAAACATTTGAAAACGGACCATTTTCCACATTTCTGAAGCATGACGTAATGGGGGGGTGTTATCTCTTTTGTCGAAAATCAGCCGTTTTTGCTCTAACATTAAATGCCTCCAAATGGTATTTAATTAACTTCCCGGGGTGAAGAAACCCTGTTTGAGAACTCAGAGTGAGTAAATTGGCCATTTTCATGCACTTTTAACCATTCCATAAATCTTGTGTTTTGGGCCCCTGGAAGCATGAAAATCACTTTAAACATGCTAATTTTAGCTCTAACACTGATGATCCACCTACAAATGTGAACTGACGTTCAAAAATAAAACATTTGAAAACGGACCATTTTCCACATTTCTGAAGCATGACGTAATGGGGGGGTGTTATCTCTTTTGTCGAAAATCAGCCGTTTTTGCTCAAACATTAAATGCCTCCAAATGGTATTTAATTAACTTCCCGGGGTGAAGAAACCCTTTTTGAGAACTCAGAGTGAGTAAATTGGCCATTTTCATGCACTTTTAACCATTCCATAAATCTTGTGTTTTGGGCCCCTGGAAGCATGAAAATCACTTTAAACATGCTAATTTTAGCTCTAACACTGATGATCCACCTACAAATGTGAACTGACGTTCAAAAATAAAACATTTGAAAACGGACCATTTTCCACATTTCTGAAGCATGACGTAATGGGGGGGTGTTATCTCTTTTGTCGAAAATCAGCCGTTTTTGCTCGAACATTAAATGCCTCCAAATGGTATTTAATTAACTTCCCGGGGTGAAGAAACCCTTTTTGAGAACTCAGAGTGAGTAAATTGGCCATTTTCATGCACTTTTAACCATTCCATAAATCTTGTGTTTTGGGCCCCTGGAAGCATGAAAATCACTTTAAACATGCTAATTTTAGCTCTAACACTGATGATCCACCTACAAATGTGAACTGACGTTCAAAAATAAAACATTTGAAAACGGACCATTTTCCACATTTCTGAAGCATGACGTAATGGGGGGGTGTTATCTCTTTTGTCGAAAATCAGCCGTTTTTGCTCGAACATTAAATGCCTCCAAATGGTATTTAATTAACTTCCCGAGCCCCTGGAAGCATGAAAATCACTTTAAACATGCTAATTTTAGCTCTAACACTGATGATCCACCTACAAATGTGAACTGACGTTCAAAAATGAAACATTTGAAAACGGACCATTTTCCACATTTCTGAAGCATGACGTAATGGGGGGGTGTTATCTCTTTTGTCGAAAATCAGCCATTTTTGCTCTAACATTAAATGCTTCCAAATGGTATTTAATTAACTTCCCGAGCCCCTGGAAGCATGAAAATCACTTTAAACATGCTAATTTTAGCTCTAACACTGATGATCCACCTACAAATGTGAACTGACGTTCAAAAATAAAACATTTGAAAACGGACCATTTTCCACATTTCTGAAGCATGACGTAATGGGGGGGTGTTATCTCTTTTGTCGAAAATCAGCCGTTTTTGCTCGAACATTAAATGCCTCCAAATGGTATTTATTTCACTTCCCGAGCCCCTGGAAGCATGAAAATCACTTTAAACATGCTAATTTTAGCTCTAACACTGATGATCCACCTACAAATGTGAACTGACGTTCAAAAATAAAACATTTGAAAACGGACCATTTTCCACATTTCTGAAGCATGACGTAATGGGGGGGTGTTATCTCTTTTGTCGAAAATCAGCCATTTTTGCTCGAACATTAAATGCCTCCAAATGGTATTTATTTCACTTCCCGAGCCCCTGGAAGCATGAAAATCACTTTAAACATGCTAATTTTAGCTCTAACACTGATGATCAACCTACAAATGTGAACTGACGTTCAAAAATAAAACATTTGAAAACGGACCATTTTCCACATTTCTGAAGCATGACGTAATGGGGGGGTGTTATCTCTTTTGTCGAAAATCAGCAGTTTTTGCTCGAACATTAAATGCCTCCAAATGGTATTTAATTAACTTCCCGGGGTGAAGAAACCCTTTTTGAGAACTCAGAGTGAGTAAATTGGCCATTTTCATGCACTTTTAACCATTCTATAAATCTTGTGTTTTGGGCCCCTGGAAGCATGAAAATCACTTTAAACATGCTAATTTTAGCTCTAACACTGATGATCCACCTACAAATGTGAACTGACGTTCAAAAATAAAACATTTGAAAACGGACCATTTTCCACATTTCTGAAGCATGACGTAATGGGGGGGTGTTATCTCTTTTGTCGAAAATCAGCCGTTTTTGCTCGAACATTAAATGCCTCCAAATGGTATTTAATTAACTTCCCGGGGTGAAGAAACCCTTTTTGAGAACTCAGAGTGAGTAAATTGGCCATTTTCATGCACTTTTAACCATTCCATAAATCTTGTGTTTTGGGCCCCTGGAAGCATGAAAATCACTTTAAACATGCTAATTTTAGCTCTAACACTGATGATCCACCTACAAATGTGAACTGACGTTCAAAAATGAAACATTTGAAAACGGACCATTTTCCACATTTCTGAAGCATGACGTAATGGGGGGGTGTTATCTCTTTTGTCGAAAATCAGCCATTTTTGCTCTAACATTAAATGCTTCCAAATGGTATTTAATTAACTTCCCGAGCCCCTGGAAGCATGAAAATCACTTTAAACATGCTAATTTTAGCTCTAACACTGATGATCCACCTACAAATGTGAACTGACGTTCAAAAATAAAACATTTGAAAACGGACCATTTTCCACATTTCTGAAGCATGACGTAATGGGGGGGTGTTATCTCTTTTGTCGAAAATCAGCCGTTTTTGCTCGAACATTAAATGCCTCCAAATGGTATTTATTTCACTTCCCGAGCCCCTGGAAGCATGAAAATCACTTTAAACATGCTAATTTTAGCTCTAACACTGATGATCCACCTACAAATGTGAACTGACGTTCAAAAATAAAACATTTGAAAACGGACCATTTTCCACATTTCTGAAGCATGACGTAATGGGGGGGTGTTATCTCTTTTGTCGAAAATCAGCCGTTTTTGCTCGAACATTAAATGCCTCCAAATGGTATTTAATTAACTTCCCGAGCCCCTGGAAGCATGAAAATCACTTTAAACATGCTAATTTTAGCTCTAACACTGATGATCCACCTACAAATGTGAACTGACGTTCAAAAATGAAACATTTGAAAACGGACCATTTTCCACATTTCTGAAGCATGACGTAATGGGGGGGTGTTATCTCTTTTGTCGAAAATCAGCCATTTTTGCTCTAACATTAAATGCTTCCAAATGGTATTTAATTAACTTCCCGAGCCCCTGGAAGCATGAAAATCACTTTAAACATGCTAATTTTAGCTCTAACACTGATGATCCACCTACAAATGTGAACTGACGTTCAAAAATAAAACATTTGAAAACGGACCATTTTCCACATTTCTGAAGCATGACGTAATGGGGGGGTGTTATCTCTTTTGTCGAAAATCAGCCGTTTTTGCTCGAACATTAAATGCCTCCAAATGGTATTTATTTCACTTCCCGAGCCCCTGGAAGCATGAAAATCACTTTAAACATGCTAATTTTAGCTCTAACACTGATGATCCACCTACAAATGTGAACTGACGTTCAAAAATAAAACATTTGAAAACGGACCATTTTCCACATTTCTGAAGCATGACGTAATGGGGGGGTGTTATCTCTTTTGTCGAAAATCAGCCATTTTTGCTCGAACATTAAATGCCTCCAAATGGTATTTATTTCACTTCCCGAGCCCCTGGAAGCATGAAAATCACTTTAAACATGCTAATTTTAGCTCTAACACTGATGATCAACCTACAAATGTGAACTGACGTTCAAAAATAAAACATTTGAAAACGGACCATTTTCCACATTTCTGAAGCATGACGTAATGGGGGGGTGTTATCTCTTTTGTCGAAAATCAGCAGTTTTTGCTCGAACATTAAATGCCTCCAAATGGTATTTAATTAACTTCCCGGGGTGAAGAAACCCTTTTTGAGAACTCAGAGTGAGTAAATTGGCCATTTTCATGCACTTTTAACCATTCCATAAATCTTGTGTTTTGGGCCCCTGGAAGCATGAAAATCACTTTAAACATGCTAATTTTAGCTCTAACACTGATGATCCACCTACAAATGTGAACTGACGTTCAAAAATAAAACATTTGAAAACGGACCATTTTCCACATTTCTGAAGCATGACGTAATGGGGGGGTGTTATCTCTTTTGTCGAAAATCAGCCGTTTTTGCTCGAACATTAAATGCCTCCAAATGGTATTTAATTAACTTCCCGGGGTGAAGAAACCCTTTTTGAGAACTCAGAGTGAGTAAATTGGCCATTTTCATGCACTTTTAACCATTCCATAAATCTTGTGTTTTGGGCCCCTGGAAGCATGAAAATCACTTTAAACATGCTAATTTTAGCTCTAACACTGATGATCCACCTACAAATGTGAACTGACGTTCAAAAATAAAACATTTGAAAACGGACCATTTTCCACATTTCTGAAGCATGACGTAATGGGGGGGTGTTATCTCTTTTGTCGAAAATCAGCCGTTTTTGCTCGAACATTAAATGCCTCCAAATGGTATTTAATTAACTTCCCGGGGTGAAGAAACCCTTTTTGAGAACTCAGAGTGAGTAAATTGGCCATTTTCATGCACTTTTAACCATTCCATAAATCTTGTGTTTTGGGCCCCTGGAAGCATGAAAATCACTTTAAACATGCTAATTTTAGCTCTAACACTGATGATCCACCTACAAATGTGAACTGACGTTCAAAAATAAAACATTTGAAAACGGACCATTTTCCACATTTCTGAAGCATGACGTAATGGGGGGGTGTTATCTCTTTTGTCGAAAATCAGCCGTTTTTGCTCGAACATTAAATGCCTCCAAATGGTATTTAATTAACTTCCCGAGCCCCTGGAAGCATGAGAATCACTTTAAACATGCTAATTTTAGCTCTAACACTGATGATCCACCTACAAATGTGAACTGACGTTCAAAAATGAAACATTTGAAAACGGACCATTTTCCACATTTCTGAAGCATGACGTAATGGGGGGTGTTATCTCTTTTGTCGAAAATCAGCCATTTTTGCTCTAACATTAAATGCTTCCAAATGGTATTTAATTAACTTCCCGAGCCCCTGGAAGCATGAAAATCACTTTAAACATGCTAATTTTAGCTCTAACACTGATGATCCACCTACAAATGTGAACTGACGTTCAAAAATAAAACATTTGAAAACGGACCATTTTCCACATTTCTGAAGCATGACGTAATGGGGGGGTGTTATCTCTTTTGTCGAAAATCAGCCATTTTTGCTCGAACATTAAATGCCTCCAAATGGTATTTATTTCACTTCCCGAGCCCCTGGAAGCATGAAAATCACTTTAAACATGCTAATTTTAGCTCTAACACTGATGATCCACCTACAAATGTGAACTGACGTTCAAAAATAAAACATTTGAAAACGGACCATTTTCCACATTTCTGAAGCATGACGTAATGGGGGGGGTGTTATCTCTTTTGTCGAAAATCAGCCGTTTTTGCTCGAACATTAAATGCCTCCAAATGGTATTTAATTAACTTCCCGAGCCCCTGGAAGCATGAAAATCACTTTAAACATGCTAATTTTAGCCCTAACACTGATGATCCACCTACAAATGTGAACTGACGTTCAAAAATAAAACATTTGAAAACGGACCATTTTCCACATTTCTGAAGCATGACGTAATGGGGGGGGTGTTATCTCTTTTGTCGAAAATCAGCCGTTTTTGCTCGAACATTAAATGCCTCCAAATGGTATTTAATTAACTTCCCGAACCCCTGGAAGCATGAAAATCACTTTAAACATGCTAATTTTAGCTCTAACACTGATGATCCACCTACAAATGTGAACTGACGTTCAAAAATAAAACATTTGAAAACGGACCATTTTCCACATTTCTGAAGCATGACGTAATGGGGGGGTGTTATCTCTTTTGTCGAAAATCAGCCGTTTTTGCTCGAACATTAAATGCCTCCAAATGGTATTTAATTAACTTCCCGGGGTGAAGAAACCCTTTTTGAGAACTCAGAGTGAGTAAATTGGCCATTTTCATGCACTTTTAACCATTCCATAAATCTTGTGTTTTGGGCCCCTGGAAGCATGAAAATCACTTTAAACATGCTAATTTTAGCTCTAACACTGATGATCCACCTACAAATGTGAACTGACGTTCAAAAATAAAACATTTGAAAACGGACCATTTTCCACATTTCTGAAGCATGACGTAATGGGGGGGTGTTATCTCTTTTGTCGAAAATCAGCCTTTTTTGCTCGAACATTAAATGCCTCCAAATGGTATTTAATTAACTTCCCGGGGTGAAGAAACCCTTTTTGAGAACTCAGAGTGAGTAAATTGGCCATTTTCATGCACTTTTAACCATTCCATAAATCTTGTGTTTTGGGCCCCTGGAAGCATGAAAATCACTTTAAACATGCTAATTTTAGCTCTAACACTGATGATCCACCTACAAATGTGAACTGATGTTCAAAAATAAAACATTTGAAAACGGACCATTTTCCACATTTCTGAAGCATGACGTAATGGGGGGGTGTTATCTCTTTTGTCGAAAATCAGCCGTTTTTGCTCTAACATTAAATGCCTCCAAATGGTATTTATTTCACTTCCCGAGCCCCTGGAAGCATGAAAATCACTTTAAACATGCTAATTTTAGCTCTAACACTGATGATCCACCTACAAATGTGAACTGACGTTCAAAAATAAAACATTTGAAAACGGACCATTTTCCACATTTCTGAAGCATGACGTAATGGGGGGGTGTTATCTCTTTTGTCGAAAATCAGCCTTTTTTGCTCGAACATTAAATGCCTCCAAATGGTATTTAATTAACTTCCCGGGGTGAAGAAACCCTTTTTGAGAACTCAGAGTGAGTAAATTGGCCATTTTCATGCACTTTTAACCATTCCATAAATCTTGTGTTTTGGGCCCCTGGAAGCATGAAAATCACTTTAAACATGCTAATTTTAGCTCTAACACTGATGATCCACCTACAAATGTGAACTGATGTTCAAAAATAAAACATTTGAAAACGGACCATTTTCCACATTTCTGAAGCATGACGTAATGGGGGGGTGTTATCTCTTTTGTCGAAAATCAGCCGTTTTTGCTCTAACATTAAATGCCTCCAAATGGTATTTATTTCACTTCCCGAGCCCCTGGAAGCATGAAAATCACTTTAAACATGCTAATTTTAGCTCTAACACTGATGATCCACCTACAAATGTGAACTGACGTTCAAAAATAAAACATTTGAAAACGGACCATTTTCCACATTTCTGAAGCATGACGTAATGGGGGGGTGTTATCTCTTTTGTCGAAAATCAGCCGTTTTTGCTCGAACATTAAATGCCTCCAAATGGTATTTAATTAACTTCCCGAGCCCCTGGAAGCATGAAAATCACTTTAAACATGCTAATTTTAGCTCTAACACTGATGATCCACCTACAAATGTGAACTGACGTTCAAAAATAAAACATTTGAAAACGGACCATTTTCCACATTTCTGAAGCATGACGTAATGGGGGGGGTGTTATCTCTTTTGTCGAAAATCAGCCTTTTTTGCTCGAACATTAAATGCCTCCAAATGGTATTTAATTAACTTCCCGGGGTGAAGAAACCCTTTTTGAGAACTCAGAGTGAGTAAATTGGCCATTTTCATGCACTTTTAACCATTCCATAAATCTTGTGTTTTGGGCCCCTGGAAGCATGAAAATCACTTTAAACATGCTAATTTTAGCTCTAACACTGATGATCCACCTACAAATGTGAACTGACGTTCAAAAATAAAACATTTGAAAACGGACCATTTTCCACATTTCTGAAGCATGACGTAATGGGGGGGTGTTATCTCTTTTGTCGAAAATCAGCCGTTTTTGCTCTAACATTAAATGCCTCCAAATGGTATTTATTTCACTTCCCGAGCCCCTGAAAGCATGAAAATCACTTTAAACATGCTAATTTTAGCTCTAACACTGATGATCCACCTACAAATGTGAACTGACGTTCAAAAATAAAACATTTCAAAACGGACCATTTTCCACATTTCTGAAGCATGACGTAATGGGGGGGTGTTATCTCTTTTGTCGAAAATCAGCCGTTTTTGCTCGAACATTAAATGCCTCCAAATGGTATTTAATTAACTTCCCGAGCCCCTGGAAGCATGAAAATCACTTTAAACATGCTAATTTTAGCTCTAACACTGATGATCCACCTACAAATGTGAACTGACGTTCAAAAATAAAACATTTGAAAACGGACCATTTTCCACATTTCTGAAGCATGACGTAATGGGGGGGTGTTATCTCTTTTGTCGAAAATCAGCCGTTTTTGCTCGAACATTAAATGCCTCCAAATGGTATTTAATTAACTTCCCGGGGTGAAGAAACCCTTTTTGAGAATTCAGAGTGAGTAAATTGGCCATTTTCATGCACTTTTAACCATTCCATAAATCTTGTGTTTTGGGCCCCTGGAAGCATGAAAATCACTTTAAACATGCTAATTTTAGCTCTAACACTGATGATCCACCTACAAATGTGAACTGACGTTCAAAAATAAAACATTTGAAAACGGACCCTTTTCCACATTTCTGAAGCATGACGTAATGGGGGGGTGTTATCTCTTTTGTCGAAAATCAGCCGTTTTTGCTCGAACATTAAATGCCTTCAAATGGTATTTATTTCAATTCCCGAGCCCCTGGAAGCATGAAAATCACTTTAAACATGCTAATTTTAGCTCTAACACTGATGATCCACCTACAAATGTGAACTGACGTTCAAAAATAAAACATTTGAAAACGGACCATTTTCCACATTTCTGAAGCATGACGTAATGGGGGGGTGTTATCTCTTTTGTCGAAAATCAGCCGTTTTTGCTCGAACATTAAATGCCTCCAAATGGTATTTAATTACCTTCCCGAGCCCCTGGAAGCATGAAAATCACTTTAAACATGCAAATTTTAGCTCTAACACTGATGATCCACCTACAAATGTGAACTGACGTTCAAAAATAAAACATTTGAAAACGGACCATTTTCCACATTTCTGAAGCATGACGTAATGGGTGGGTGTTATCTCTTTTGTCGAAAATCAGACGTTTTTGCTCGAACATTAAATGCCTCCAAATGGTATTTAATTAACTTCCCGAGCCCCTGGAAGCATGAAAATCACTTTAAACATGCTAATTTTAGCTCTAACACTGATGATCCACCTACAAATGTGAACTGACGTTCAAAAATAAAACATTTGAAAACGGACCATTTTCCACATTTCTGAAGCATGACGTAATGGGGGGGTGTTATCTCTTTTGTGGAAAATCAGCCTTTTTTGCTCGAACATTAAATGCCTCCAAATGGTATTTAATTAACTTCCCGGGTGAAGAAACCCTTTTTGAGAACTCAGAGTGAGTAAATTGGCCATTTTCATGCACTTTTAACCATTCCATAAATCTTGTGTTTTGGGCCCCTGGAAGCATGAAAATCACTTTAAACATGCTAATTTTAGCTCTAACACTGATGATCCACCTACAAATGTGAACTGACGTTCAAAAATAAAACATTTGAAAACGGACCATTTTCCACATTTCTGAAGCATGACGTAATGGGGGGGTGTTATCTCTTTTGTCGAAAATCAGCCGTTTTTGCTCTAACATTAAATGCCTCCAAATGGTATTTATTTCACTTCCCGAGCCCCTGGAAGCATGAAAATCACTTTAAACATGCTAATTTTAGCTCTAACACTGATGATCCACCTACAAATGTGAACTGACGTTCAAAAATAAAACATTTGAAAACGGACCATTTTCCACATTTCTGAAGCATGACGTAATGGGGGGGTGTTATCTCTTTTGTCGAAAATCAGCCGTTTTTGCTCGAACATTAAATGCCTCCAAATGGTATTTATTTCACTTCCCGAGCCCCTGGAAGCATGAAAATCACTTTAAACATGCTAATTTTAGCTCTAACACTGATGATCCACCTACAAATGTGAACTGACGTTCAAAAATAAAACATTTGAAAACGGACCATTTTCCACATTTCTGAAGCATGACGTAATGGGGGGGTGTTATCTCTTTTGTCGAAAATCAGCCGTTTTTGCTCGAACATTAAATGCCTCCAAATGGTATTTATTTCACTTCCCGAGCCCCTGGAAGCATGAAAATCACTTTAAACATGCTAATTTTAGCTCTAACACTGATGATCCACCTACAAATGTGAACTTACGTTCAAAAATAAAATATTTGAAAACGGACCATTTTCCACATTTCTGAAGCATGACGTAATGGGGGGGTGTTATCTCTTTTGTCGAAAATCAGCCGTTTTTGCTCGAACATTAAATGCCTCCAAATGGTATTTAATTAACTTCCCGGGGTGAAGAAACCCTTTTTGAGAACTCAGAGTGAGTAAATTGGCCATTTTCATGCACTTTTAACCATTCCATAAATCTTGTGTTTTGGGCCCCTGGAAGCATGAAAATCACTTTAAACATGCTAATTTTAGCTCTAACACTGATGATCCACCTACAAATGTGAACTGACGTTCAAAAATAAAACATTTGAAAACGGACCATTTTCCACATTTCTGAAGCATGACGTAATGGGGGGGTGTTATCTCTTTTGTCGAAAATCAGCCGTTTTTGCTCTAACATTAAATGCCTCCAAATGGTATTTATTTCACTTCCCGAGCCCCTGGAAGCATGAAAATCACTTTAAACATGCTAATTTTAGCTCTAACACTGATGATCCACCTACAAATGTGAACTGACGTTCAAAAATAAAACATTTGAAAACGGACCATTTTCCACATTTCTGAAGCATGACGTAATGGGGGGGTGTTATCTCTTTTGTCGAAAATCAGCCGTTTTTGCTCGAACATTAAATGCCTCCAAATGGTATTTATTTCACTTCCCGAGCCCCTGGAAGCATGAAAATCACTTTAAACATGCTAATTTTAGCTCTAACACTGATGATCCACCTACAAATGTGAACTGACGTTCAAAAATAAAACATTTGAAAACGGACCATTTTCCACATTTCTGAAGCATGACGTAATGGGGGGGTGTTATCTCTTTTGTCGAAAATCAGCCGTTTTTGCTCGAACATTAAATGCCTCCAAATGGTATTTATTTCACTTCCCGAGCCCCTGGAAGCATGAAAATCACTTTAAACATGCTAATTTTAGCTCTAACACTGATGATCCACCTACAAATGTGAACTTACGTTCAAAAATAAAACATTTGAAAACGGACCATTTTCCACATTTCTGAAGCATGACGTAATGGGGGGGGTGTTATCTCTTTTGTCGAAAATCAGCCGTTTTTGCTCGAACATTAAATGCCTCCAAATGGTATTTAATTAACTTCCCGAGCCCCTGGAAGCATGAAAATCACTTTAAACATGCTAATTTTAGCTCTAACACTGATGATCCACCTACAAATGTGAACTTACGTTCAAAAATAAAACATTTGAAAACGGACCATTTTCCACATTTCTGAAGCATGACGTAATGGGGGGGTGTTATCTCTTTTGTCGAAAATCAGCCGTTTTTGCTCGAACATTAAATGCCTCCAAATGGTATTTAATTAACTTCCCGGGGTGAAGAAACCCTTTTTGAGAACTCAGAGTGAGTAAATTGGCCATTTTCATGCACTTTTAACCATTCCATAAATCTTGTGTTTTGGGCCCCAAGAAGCATGAAAATCACTTTAAACATGCTAATTTTAGCTCTAACACTGATGATCCACCTACAAATGTGAACTGACGTTCAAAAATAAAACATTTGAAAACGGACCATTTTCCACATTTCTGAAGCATGACGTAATGGGGGGTGTTATCTCTTTTGTCGAAAATCAGCCGTTTTTGCTCTAACATTAAATGCCTCCAAATGGTATTTAATTAACTTCCTGGGGTGAAGAAACCCTTTTTGAGAACTCAGAGTGAGTAAATTGGCCATTTTCATGCACTTTTAACCATTCCATAAATCTTGTGTTTTGGGCCCCTGGAAGCATGAAAATCACTTTAAACATGCTAATTTTAGCTCTAACACTGATGATCCACCTACAAATGTGAACTGACGTTCAAAAATAAAACATTTGAAAACGGACCATTTTCCACATTTCTGAAGCATGACGTAATGGGGGGGTGTTATCTCTTTTGTCGAAAATCAGCCGTTTTTGCTCTAACATTAAATGCCTCCAAATGGTATTTAATTAACTTCCCGGGGTGAAGAAACCCTTTTTGAGAACTCAGAGTGAGTAAATTGGCCATTTTCATGCACTTTTAACCATTCCATAAATCTTGTGTTTTGGGCCCCTGGAAGCATGAAAATCACTTTAAACATGCTAATTTTAGCTCTGACACTGATGATCCACCTACAAATGTGAACTGACGTTCAAAAATAAAACATTTGAAAACGGACCATTTTCCACATTTCTGAAGCATGACGTAATGGGGGGGGTGTTATCTCTTTTGTCGAAAATCAGCCGTTTTTGCTCTAACATTAAATGCCTCCAAATGGTATTTAATTAACTTCCCGGGGTGAAGAAACCCTTTTTGAGAACTCAGAGTGAGTAAATTGGCCATTTTCATGCACTTTTAACCATTCCATAAATCTTGTGTTTTGGGCCCCTGGAAGCATGAAAATCACTTTAAACATGCTAATTTTAGCTCTAACACTGATGATCCACCTACAAATGTGAACTGACGTTCAAAAATAAAACATTTGAAAACGGACCATTTTCCACATTTCTGAAGCATGACGTAATGGGGGGGTGTTATCTCTTTTGTCGAAAATCAGCCGTTTTTGCTCGAACATTAAATGCCTCCAAATGGTATTTATTTCACTTCCCGAGCCCCTGGAAGCATGAAAATCACTTTAAACATGCTAATTTTAGCTCTAACACTGATGATCCACCTACAAATGTGAACTGACGTTCAAAAATAAAACATTTGAAAACGGACCATTTTCCACATTTCTGAAGCATGACGTAATGGGGGGGTGTTATCTCTTTTGTCGAAAATCAGCCGTTTTTGCTCGAACATTAAATGCCTCCAAATGGTATTTAATTAACTTCCCGAGCCCCTGGAAGCATGAAAATCACTTTAAACATGCTAATTTTAGCTCTAACACTGATGATCCACCTACAAATGTGAACTGACGTTCAAAAATAAAACATTTGAAAACGGACCATTTTCCACATTTCTGAAGCATGACGTAATGGGGGGGTGTTATCTCTTTTGTCGAAAATCAGCCGTTTTTGCTCTAACATTAAATGCCTCCAAATGGTATTTAATCAACTTCCCGGGGTGAAGAAACCCTTTTTGAGAACTCAGAGTGAGTAAATTGGCCATTTTCATGCACTTTTAACCATTCCATAAATCTTGTGTTTTGGGCCCCTGGAAGCATGAAAATCACTTTAAACATGCTAATTTTAGCTCTAACACTGATGATCCACCTACAAATGTGAACTGACGTTCAAAAATAAAACATTTGAAAACGGACCCTTTTCCACATTTCTGAAGCATGACGTAATGGGGGGGTGTTATCTCTTTTGTCGAAAATCAGCCGTTTTTGCTCGAACATTAAATGCCTCCAAATGGTATTTATTTCACTTCCCGAGCCCCTGGAAGCATGAAAATCACTTTAAACATGCTAATTTTAGCTCTAACACTGATGATCCACCTACAAATGTGAACTGCCGTTCAAAAATAAAACATTTGAAAACGGACCATTTTCCACATTTCTGAAGCATGACGTAATGGGGGGGTGTTATCTCTTTTGTCGAAAATCAGCCGTTTTTGCTCGAACATTAAATGCCTCCAAATGGTATTTAATTAACTTCCCGAGCCCCTGGAAGCATGAAAATCACTTTAAACATGCTAATTTTAGCTCTAACACTGATGATCCACCTACAAATGTGAACTGACGTTCAAAAATAAAACATTTGAAAACGGACCATTTTCCACATTTCTGAAGCATGACGTAATGGGTGGGTGTTATCTCTTTTGTCGAAAATCAGCCGTTTTTGCTCGAACATTAAATGCCTCCAAATGGTATTTAATTAACTTCCCGAGCCCCTGGAAGCATGAAAATCACTTTAAACATGCTAATTTTAGCTCTAACACTGATGATCCACCTACAAATGTGAACTGACGTTCAAAAATAAAACATTTGAAAACGGACCATTTTCCACATTTCTGAAGCATGACGTAATGGGGGGGTGTTATCTCTTTTGTCGAAAATCAGCCGTTTTTGCTCGAACATTAAATGCCTCCAAATGGTATTTAATTAACTTCCCGAGCCCCTGGAAGCATGAAAATCACTTTAAACATGCTAATTTTAGCTCTAACACTGATGATCCACCTACAAATGTGAACTGACGTTCAAAAATAAAACATTTGAAAACGGACCATTTTCCACATTTCTGAAGCATGACGTAATGGGGGGGTGTTATCTCTTTTGTCGAAAATCAGCCGTTTTTGCTCTAACATTAAATGCCTCCAAATGGTATTTAATTAACTTCCCGGGGTGAAGAAACCCTTTTTGAGAACTCAGAGTGAGTAAATTGGCCATTTTCATGCACTTTTAACCATTCCATAAATCTTGTGTTTTGGGCCCCTGGAAGCATGAAAATCACTTTAAACATGCTAATTTTAGCTCTAACACTGATGATCCACCTACAAATGTGAACTGACGTTCAAAAATAAAACATTTGAAAACGGACCCTTTTCCACATTTCTGAAGCATGACGTAATGGGGGGGTGTTATCTCTTTTGTCGAAAATCAGCCGTTTTTGCTCGAACATTAAATGCCTCCAAATGGTATTTATTTCACTTCCCGAGCCCCTGGAAGCATGAAAATCACTTTAAACATGCTAATTTTAGCTCTAACACTGATGATCCACCTACAAATGTGAACTGACGTTCAAAAATAAAACATTTGAAAACGGACCATTTTCCACATTTCTGAAGCATGACGTAATGGGGGGGTGTTATCTCTTTTGTCGAAAATCAGCCGTTTTTGCTCGAACATTAAATGCCTCCAAATGGTATTTAATTAACTTCCCGAGCCCCTGGAAGCATGAAAATCACTTTAAACATGCTAATTTTAGCTCTAACACTGATGATCCACCTACAAATGTGAACTGACGTTCAAAAATAAAACATTTGAAAACGGACCATTTTCCACATTTCTGAAGCATGACGTAATGGGGGGGTGTTATCTCTTTTGTCGAAAATCAGCCTTTTTTGCTCGAACATTAAATGCCTCCAAATGGTATTTAATTAACTTCCCGGGGTGAAGAAACCCTTTTTGAGAACTCAGAGTGAGTAAATTGGCCATTTTCATGCACTTTTAACCATTCCATAAATCTTGTGTTTTGGGCCCCTGGAAGCATGAAAATCACTTTAAACATGCTAATTTTAGCTCTAACACTGATGATCCACCTACAAATGTGAACTGACGTTCAAAAATAAAACATTTGAAAACGGACCATTTTCCACATTTCTGAAGCATGACGTAATGGGGGGATGTTATCTCTTTTGTCGAAAATCAGCCGTTTTTGCTCTAACATTAAATGCCTCCAAATGGTATTTATTTCACTTCCCGAGCCCCTGAAAGCATGAAAATCACTTTAAACATGCTAATTTTAGCTCTAACACTGATGATCCACCTACAAATGTGAACTGACGTTCAAAAATAAAACATTTGAAAACGGACCATTTTCCACATTTCTGAAGCATGACGTAATGGGGGGGTGTTATCTCTTTTGTCGAAAATCAGCCGTTTTTGCTCGAACATTAAATGCCTCCAAATGGTATTTAATTAACTTCCCGAGCCCCTGGAAGCATGAAAATCACTTTAAACATGCTAATTTTAGCTCTAACACTGATGATCCACCTACAAATGTGAACTGACGTTCAAAAATAAAACATTTGAAAACGGACCATTTTCCACATTTCTGAAGCATGACGTAATGGGCGGGTGTTATCTCTTTTGTCGAAAATCAGCCGTTTTTGCTCGAACATTAAATGCCTCCAAATGGTATTTAATTAACTTCCCGGGGTGAAGAAACCCTTTTTGAGAACTCAGAGTGAGTAAATTGGCCATTTTCATGCACTTTTAACCATTCCATAAATCTTGTGTTTTGGGCCCCAAGAAGCATGAAAATCACTTTAAACATGCTAATTTTAGCTCTAACACTGATGATCCACCTACAAATGTGAACTGACGTTCAAAAATAAAACATTTGAAAACGGACCATTTTCCACATTTCTGAAGCATGACGTAATGGGGGGGTGTTATCTCTTTTGTCGAAAATCAGCCGTTTTTGCTCGAACATTAAATGCCTCCAAATGGTATTTAATTAACTTCCCGAGCCCCTGGAAGCATGAAAATCACTTTAAACATGCTAATTTTAGCTCTAACACTGATGATCCACCTACAAATGTGAACTGACGTTCAAAAATAAAACATTTGAAAACGGACCATTTTCCACATTTCTGAAGCATGACGTAATGGGTGGGTGTTATCTCTTTTGTCGAAAATCAGCCGTTTTTGCTCGAACATTAAATGCCTCCAAATGGTATTTAATTAACTTCCCGGGGTGAAGAAACCCTTTTTGAGAACTCAGAGTGAGTAAATTGGCCATTTTCATGCACTTTTAACCATTCCATAAATCTTGTGTTTTGGGCCCCTGGAAGCATGAAAATCACTTTAAACATGCTAATTTTAGCTCTAACACTGATGATCCACCTACAAATGTGAACTGACGTTCAAAAATAAAACATTTGAAAACGGACCATTTTCCACATTTCTGAAGCATGACGTAATGGGTGGGTGTTATCTCTTTTGTCGAAAATCAGCCGTTTTTGCTCGAACATTAAATGCCTCCAAATGGTATTTATTTCAATTCCCGAGCCCCTTGGAAGCATGAAAATCACTTTAAACATGCTAATTTTAGCTCTAACACTGATGATCCACCTACAAATGTGAACTGACGTTCAAAAATAAAACATTTGAAAACGGACCATTTTCCACATTTCTGAAGCATGACGTAATGGGTGGGTGTTATCTCTTTTGTCGAAAATCAGCCGTTTTTGCTCGAACATTAAATGCCTCCAAATGGTATTTAATTAACTTCCCGAGCCCCTGGAAGCATGAAAATCACTTTAAACATGCTAATTTTAGCTCTAACACTGATGATCCACCTACAAATGTGAACTGACGTTCAAAAATAAAACATTTGAAAACTGACCATTTTCCACATTTCTGAAGCATGACGTAATGGGGGGGTGTTATCTCTTTTGTCGAAAATCAGCCGTTTTTGCTCGAACATTAAATGCCTCCAAATGGTATTTAATTAACTTCCCGGGGTGAAGAAACCCTTTTTGAGAACTCAGAGTGAGTAAATTGGCCATTTTCATGCACTTTTAACCATTCCATAAATCTTGTGTTTTGGGCCCCAAGAAGCATGAAAATCACTTTAAACATGCTAATTTTAGCTCTAACACTGATGATCCACCTACAAATGTGAACTGACGTTCAAAAATAAAACATTTGAAAACGGACCATTTTCCACATTTCTGAAGCATGACGTAATGGGGGGGTGTTATCTCTTTTGTCGAAAATCAGCCGTTTTTGCTCGAACATTAAATGCCTCCAAATGGTATTTAATTAACTTCCCGAGCCCCTGGAAGCATGAAAATCACTTTAAACATGCTAATTTTAGCTCTAACACTGATGATCCACCTACAAATGTG
Source organism: Lissotriton vulgaris (assembly GCF_964263255.1). Lineage (NCBI taxonomy): Eukaryota > Metazoa > Chordata > Amphibia > Caudata > Salamandridae > Lissotriton > Lissotriton vulgaris. The sequence continues at coordinate 203,817 of NW_028245990.1, forward strand.
AACTGACGTTCAAAAATAAAACATTTGAAAACGGACCATTTTCCACATTTCTGAAGCATGACGTAATGGGTGGGTGTTATCTCTTTTGTCGAAAATCAGCCGTTTTTGCTCGAACATTAAATGCCTCCAAATGGTATTTAATTAACTTCCCGGGGTGAAGAAACCCTTTTTGAGAACTCAGAGTGAGTAAATTGGCCATTTTCATGCACTTTTAACCATTCCATAAATCTTGTGTTTTGGGCCCCTGGAAGCATGAAAATCACTTTAAACATGCTAATTTTAGCTCTAACACTGATGATCCACCTACAAATGTGAACTGACGTTCAAAAATAAAACATTTGAAAACGGACCATTTTCCACATTTCTGAAGCATGACGTAATGGGTGGGTGTTATCTCTTTTGTCGAAAATCAGCCGTTTTTGCTCGAACATTAAATGCCTCCAAATGGTATTTATTTCACTTCCCGAGCCCCTGGAAGCATGAAAATCACTTTAAACATGCTAATTTTAGCTCTAACACTGATGATCCACCTACAAATGTGAACTGACGTTCAAAAATAAAACATTTGAAAACGGACCATTTTCCACATTTCTGAAGCATGACGTAATGGGTGGGTGTTATCTCTTTTGTCGAAAATCAGCCGTTTTTGCTCGAACATTAAATGCCTCCAAATGGTATTTAATTAACTTCCCGAGCCCCTGGAAGCATGAAAATCACTTTAAACATGCTAATTTTAGCTCTAACACTGATGATCCACCTACAAATGTGAACTGACGTTCAAAAATAAAACATTTGAAAACGGACCATTTTCCACATTTCTGAAGCATGACGTAATGGGGGGGTGTTATCTCTTTTGTCGAAAATCAGCCGTTTTTGCTCGAACATTAAATGCCTCCAAATGGTATTTAATTAACTTCCCGAGGTGAAGAAACCCTTTTTGAGAACTCAGAGTGAGTAAATTGGCCATTTTCATGCACTTTTAACCATTCCATAAATCTTGTGTTTTGGGCCCCTGGAAGCATGAAAATCACTTTAAACATGCTAATTTTAGCTCTAACACTGATGATCCACCTACAAATGTGAACTGACGTTCAAAAATAAAACATTTGAAAACGGACCCTTTTCCACATTTCTGAAGCATGACGTAATGGGGGGGTGTTATCTCTTTTGTCGAAAATCAGCCGTTTTTGCTCGAACATTAAATGCCTCCAAATGGTATTTATTTCACTTCCCGAGCCCCTGGAAGCATGAAAATCACTTTAAACATGCTAATTTTAGCTCTAACACTGATGATCCACCTACAAATGTGAACTGACGTTCAAAAATAAAACATTTGAAAACGGACCATTTTCCACATTTCTGAAGCATGACGTAATGGGTGGGTGTTATCTCTTTTGTCGAAAATCAGCCGTTTTTGCTCGAACATTAAATGCCTCCAAATGGTATTTAATTAACTTCCCGAGCCCCTGGAAGCATGAAAATCACTTTAAACATGCTAATTTTAGCTCTAACACTGATGATCCACCTACAAATGTGAACTGACGTTCAAAAATAAAACATTTGAAAACGGACCATTTTCCACATTTCTGAAGCATGACGTAATGGGGGGGTGTTATCTCTTTTGTCGAAAACCAGCCGTTTTTGCTCGAACATTAAATGCCTCCAAATGGTATTTAATTAACTTCCCGAGGTGAAGAAACCCTTTTTGAGAACTCAGAGTGAGTAAATTGGCCATTTTCATGCACTTTTAACCATTCCATAAATCTTGTGTTTTGGGCCCCTGGAAGCATGAAAATCACTTTAAACATGCTAATTTTAGCTCTAACACTGATGATCCACCTACAAATGTGAACTGACGTTCAAAAATAAAACATTTGAAAACGGACCCTTTTCCACATTTCTGAAGCATGACGTAATGGGGGGGTGTTATCTCTTTTGTCGAAAATCAGCCGTTTTTGCTCGAACATTAAATGCCTCCAAATGGTATTTATTTCACTTCCCGAGCCCCTGGAAGCATGAAAATCACTTTAAACATGCTAATTTTAGCTCTAACACTGATGATCCACCTACAAATGTGAACTGACGTTCAAAAATAAAACATTTGAAAACGGACCATTTTCCACATTTCTGAAGCATGACGTAATGGGTGGGTGTTATCTCTTTTGTCGAAAATCAGCCGTTTTTGCTCGAACATTAAATGCCTCCAAATGGTATTTAATTAACTTCCCGAGCCCCTGGAAGCATGAAAATCACTTTAAACATGCTAATTTTAGCTCTAACACTGATGATCCACCTACAAATGTGAACTGACGTTCAAAAATAAAACATTTGAAACGGACCATTTTCCACATTTCTGAAGCATGACGTAATGGGGGGGTGTTATCTCTTTTGTCGAAAATCAGCCGTTTTTGCTCGAACATTAAATGCCTCCAAATGGTATTTAATTAACTTCCCGAGCCCCTGGAAGCATGAAAATCACTTTAAACATGCTAATTTTAGCTCTAACACTGATGATCCACCTACAAATGTGAACTGACGTTCAAAAATAAAACATTTGAAAACGGACCCTTTTCCACATTTCTGAAGCATGACGTAATGGGGGGGTGTTATCTCTTTTGTCGAAAATCAGCCGTTTTTGCTCGAACATTAAATGCCTCCAAATGGTATTTATTTCACTTCCCGAGCCCCTGGAAGCATGAAAATCACTTTAAACATGCTAATTTTAGCTCTAACACTGATGATCCACCTACAAATGTGAACTGACGTTCAAAAATAAAACATTTGAAAACGGACCATTTTCCACATTTCTGAAGCATGACGTAATGGGTGGGTGTTATCTCTTTTGTCGAAAATCAGCCGTTTTTGCTCGAACATTAAATGCCTCCAAATGGTATTTAATTAACTTCCCGAGCCCCTGGAAGCATGAAAATCACTTTAAACATGCTAATTTTAGCTCTAACACTGATGATCCACCTACAAATGTGAACTGACGTTCAAAAATAAAACATTTGAAAACGGACCATTTTCCACATTTCTGAAGCATGACGTAATGGGGGGTGTTATCTCTTTTGTCGAAAATCAGCCGTTTTTGCTCGAACATTAAATGCCTCCAAATGGTATTTAATTAACTTCCCGAGCCCTGGAAGCATGAAAATCACTTTAAACATGCTAATTTTAGCTCTAACACAGATGATCCACCTACAAATGTGAACTGACGTTCAAAAATAAAACATTTGAAAACGGACCATTTTCCACATTTCTGAAGCATGACGTAATGGGGGGGTGTTATCTCTTTTGTCGAAAATCAGCCGTTTTTGCTCTAACATTAAATGCCTCCAAATGGTATTTAATTAACTTCCCGGGGTGAAGAAACCCTTTTTGAGAACTCAGAGTGAGTAAATTGGCCATTTTCATGCACTTTTAACCATTCCATAAATCTTGTGTTTTGGGCCCCTGGAAGCATGAAAATCACTTTAAACATGCTAATTTTAGCTCTAACACTGATGATCCACCTACAAATGTGAACTGACGTTCAAAAATAAAACATTTGAAAACGGACCCTTTTCCACATTTCTGAAGCATGACGTAATGGGGGGGTGTTATCTCTTTTGTCGAAAATCAGCCGTTTTTGCTCGAACATTAAATGCCTCCAAATGGTATTTATTTCACTTCCCGAGCCCCTGGAAGCATGAAAATCACTTTAAACATGCTAATTTTAGCTCTAACACTGATGATCCACCTACAAATGTGAACTGACGTTCAAAAATAAAACATTTGAAAACGGACCATTTTCCACATTTCTGAAGCATGACGTAATGGGGGGGTGTTATCTCTTTTGTCGAAAATCAGCCGTTTTTGCTCGAACATTAAATGCCTCCAAATGGTATTTAATTAACTTCCCGAGCCCCTGGAAGCATGAAAATCACTTTAAACATGCTAATTTTAGCTCTAACACTGATGATCCACCTACAAATGTGAACTGACGTTCAAAAATAAAACATTTGAAAACGGACCATTTTCCACATTTCTGAAGCATGACGTAATGGGTGGGTGTTATCTCTTTTGTCGAAAATCAGCCGTTTTTGCTCGAACATTAAATGCCTCCAAATGGTATTTAATTAACTTCCCGAGCCCCTGGAAGCATGAAAATCACTTTAAACATGCTAATTTTAGCTCTAACACTGATGATCCACCTACAAATGTGAACTGACGTTCAAAAATAAAACATTTGAAAACGGACCATTTTCCACATTTCTGAAGCATGACGTAATGGGGGGGTGTTATCTCTTTTGTGGAAAATCAGCCTTTTTTGCTCGAACATTAAATGCCTCCAAATGGTATTTAATTAACTTCCCGGGGTGAAGAAACCCTTTTTGAGAACTCAGAGTGAGTAAATTGGCCATTTTCATGCACTTTTAACCATTCCATAAATCTTGTGTTTTGGGCCCCTGGAAGCATGAAAATCACTTTAAACATGCTAATTTTAGCTCTAACACTGATGATCAACCTACAAATGTGAACTGACGTTCAAAAATAAAACATTTGAAAACGGACAATTTTCCACATTTCTGAAGCATGACGTAATGGGGGGGTGTTATCTCTTTTGTCGAAAATCAGCCGTTTTTGCTCTAACATTAAATGCCTCCAAATGGTATTTATTTCACTTCCCGAGCCCCTGGAAGCATGAAAATCACTTTAAACATGCTAATTTTAGCTCTAACACTGATGATCCACCTACAAATGTGAACTGACGTTCAAAAATAAAACATTTGAAAACGGACCATTTTCCACATTTCTGAAGCATGACGTAATGGGGGGGTGTTATCTCTTTTGTCGAAAATCAGCCGTTTTTGCTCGAACATTAAATGCCTCCAAATGGTATTTATTTCACTTCCCGAGCCCCTGGAAGCATGAAAATCACTTTAAACATGCTAATTTTAGCTCTAACACTGATGATCCACCTACAAATGTGAACTGACGTTCAAAAATAAAACATTTGAAAACGGACCCTTTTCCACATTTCTGAAGCATGACGTAATGGGGGGGTGTTATCTCTTTTGTCGAAAATCAGCCGTTTTTGCTCGAACATTAAATGCCTCCAAATGGTATTTATTTCACTTCCCGAGCCCCTGGAAGCATGAAAATCACTTTAAACATGCTAATTTTAGCTCTAACACTGATGATCCACCTACAAATGTGAACTGACGTTCAAAAATAAAACATTTGAAAACGGACCATTTTCCACATTTCTGAAGCATGACGTAATGGGGGGTGTTATCTCTTTTGTCGAAAATCAGCCGTTTTTGCTCGAACATTAAATGCCTCCAAATGGTATTTAATTAACTTCCCGAGCCCCTGGAAGCATGAAAATCACTTTAAACATGCTAATTTTAGCTCTAACACTGATGATCCACCTACAAATGTGAACTGACGTTCAAAAATAAAACATTTGAAAACGGACCCTTTTCCACATTTCTGAAGCATGACGTAATGGGGGGGTGTTATCTCTTTTGTCGAAAATCAGCCGTTTTTGCTCGAACATTAAATGCCTCCAAATGGTATTTATTTCACTTCCCGAGCCCCTGGAAGCATGAAAATCACTTTAAACATGCTAATTTTAGCTCTAACACTGATGATCCACCTACAAATGTGAACTGACGTTCAAAAATAAAACATTTGAAAACGGACCATTTTCCACATTTCTGAAGCATGACGTAATGGGTGGGTGTTATCTCTTTTGTCGAAAATCAGCCGTTTTTGCTCGAACATTAAATGCCTCCAAATGGTATTTAATTAACTTCCCGAGCCCCTGGAAGCATGAAAATCACTTTAAACATGCTAATTTTAGCTCTAACACTGATGATCCACCTACAAATGTGAACTGACGTTCAAAAATAAAACATTTGAAAACGGACCATTTTCCACATTTCTGAAGCATGACGTAATGGGGGGGTGTTATCTCTTTTGTCGAAAATCAGCCGTTTTTGCTCGAACATTAAATGCCTCCAAATGGTATTTAATTAACTTCCCGAGCCCCTGGAAGCATGAAAATCACTTTAAACATGCTAATTTTAGCTCTAACACTGATGATCCACCTACAAATGTGAACTGACGTTCAAAAATAAAACATTTGAAAACGGACCATTTTCCACATTTCTGAAGCATGACGTAATGGGGGGGTGTTATCTCTTTTGTCGAAAATCAGCCGTTTTTGCTCTAACATTAAATGCCTCCAAATGGTATTTAATTAACTTCCCGGGGTGAAGAAACCCTTTTTGAGAACTCAGAGTGAGTAAATTGGCCATTTTCATGCACTTTTAACCATTCCATAAATCTTGTGTTTTGGGCCCCTGGAAGCATGAAAATCACTTTAAACATGCTAATTTTAGCTCTAAACACTGATGATCCACCTACAAATGTGAACTGACGTTCAAAAATAAAACATTTGAAAACGGACCCTTTTCCACATTTCTGAAGCATGACGTAATGGGGGGGTGTTATCTCTTTTGTCGAAAATCAGCCGTTTTTGCTCGAACATTAAATGCCTCCAAATGGTATTTATTTCACTTCCCGAGCCCCTGGAAGCATGAAAATCACTTTAAACATGCTAATTTTAGCTCTAACACTGATGATCCACCTACAAATGTGAACTGACGTTCAAAAATAAAACATTTGAAAACGGACCATTTTCCACATTTCTGAAGCATGACGTAATGGGGGGGTGTTATCTCTTTTGTCGAAAATCAGCCGTTTTTGCTCGAACATTAAATGCCTCCAAATGGTATTTAATTAACTTCCCGAGCCCCTGGAAGCATGAAAATCACTTTAAACATGCTAATTTTAGCTCTAACACTGATGATCCACCTACAAATGTGAACTGACGTTCAAAAATAAAACATTTGAAAACGGACCATTTTCCACATTTCTGAAGCATGACGTAATGGGTGGGTGTTATCTCTTTTGTCGAAAATCAGCCGTTTTGCTCGAACATTAAATGCCTCCAAATGGTATTTAATTAACTTCCCGAGCCCCTGGAAGCATGAAAATCACTTTAAACATGCTAATTTTAGCTCTAACACTGATGATCCACCTACAAATGTGAACTGACGTTCAAAAATAAAACATTTGAAAACGGACCATTTTCCACATTTCTGAAGCATGACGTAATGGGGGGGTGTTATCTCTTTTGTGGAAAATCAGCCTTTTTTGCTCGAACATTAAATGCCTCCAAATGGTATTTAATTAACTTCCCGGGGTGAAGAAACCCTTTTTGAGAACTCAGAGTGAGTAAATTGGCCATTTTCATGCACTTTTAACCATTCCATAAATCTTGTGTTTTGGGCCCCTGGAAGCATGAAAATCACTTTAAACATGCTAATTTTAGCTCTAACACTGATGATCCACCTACAAATGTGAACTGACGTTCAAAAATAAAACATTTGAAAACGGACCATTTTCCACATTTCTGAAGCATGACGTAATGGGGGGGTGTTATCTCTTTTGTCGAAAATCAGCCGTTTTTGCTCTAACATTAAATGCCTCCAAATGGTATTTATTTCACTTCCCGAGCCCCTGGAAGCATGAAAATCACTTTAAACATGCTAATTTTAGCTCTAACACTGATGATCCACCTACAAATGTGAACTGACGTTCAAAAATAAAACATTTGAAAACGGACCATTTTCCACATTTCTGAAGCATGACGTAATGGGGGGGTGTTATCTCTTTTGTCGAAAATCAGCCGTTTTTGCTCGAACATTAAATGCCTCCAAATGGTATTTATTTCACTTCCCGAGCCCTGGAAGCATGAAAATCACTTTAAACATGCTAATTTTAGCTCTAACACTGATGATCCACCTACAAATGTGAACTGACGTTCAAAAATAAAACATTTGAAAACGGACCATTTTCCACATTTCTGAAGCATGACGTAATGGGGGGGTGTTATCTCTTTTGTCGAAAATCAGCCGTTTTTGCTCGAACATTAAATGCCTCCAAATGGTATTTATTTCACTTCCCGAGCCCCTGGAAGCATGAAAATCACTTTAAACATGCTAATTTTAGCTCTAACACTGATGATCCACCTACAAATGTGAACTTACGTTCAAAAATAAAACATTTGAAAACGGACCATTTTCCACATTTCTGAAGCATGACGTAATGGGGGGGTGTTATCTCTTTTGTCGAAAATCAGCCGTTTTTGCTCGAACATTAAATGCCTCCAAATGGTATTTAATTAACTTCCCGAGCCCCTGGAAGCATGAAAATCACTTTAAACATGCTAATTTTAGCTCTAACACTGATGATCCACCTACAAATGTGAACTTACGTTCAAAAATAAAACATTTGAAAACGGACCATTTTCCACATTTCTGAAGCATGACGTAATGGGGGGTGTTATCTCTTTTGTCGAAAATCAGCCGTTTTTGCTCGAACATTAAATGCCTCCAAATGGTATTTAATTAACTTCCCGGGGTGAAGAAACCCTTTTTGAGAACTCAGAGTGAGTAAATTGGCCATTTTCATGCACTTTTAACCATTCCATAAATCTTGTGTTTTGGGCCCCAAGAAGCATGAAAATCACTTTAAACATGCTAATTTTAGCTCTAACACTGATGATCCACCTACAAATGTGAACTGACGTTCAAAAATAAAACATTTGAAAACGGACCATTTTCCACATTTCTGAAGCATGACGTAATGGGGGGGTGTTATCTCTTTTGTCGAAAATCAGCCGTTTTTGCTCGAACATTAAATGCCTCCAAATGGTATTTAATTAACTTCCTGGGGTGAAGAAACCCTTTTTGAGAACTCAGAGTGAGTAAATTGGCCATTTTCATGCACTTTTAACCATTCCATAAATCTTGTGTTTTGGGCCCCTGGAAGCATGAAAACACTTTAAACATGCTAATTTTAGCTCTTACACTGATGATCCACCTACAAATGTGAACTGACGTTCAAAAATAAAACATTTGAAAACGGACCATTTTCCACATTTCTGAAGCATGACGTAATGGGGGGGTGTTATCTCTTTTGTCGAAAATCAGCCGTTTTTGCTCGAACATTAAATGCCTCCAAATGGTATTTATTTCACTTCCCGAGCCCCTGGAAGCATGAAAATCACTTTAAACATGCTAATTTTAGCTCTAACACTGATGATCCACCTACAAATGTGAACTTACGTTCAAAAATAAAACATTTGAAAACGGACCATTTTCCACATTTCTGAAGCATGACGTAATGGGGGGGTGTTATCTCTTTTGTCGAAAATCAGCCGTTTTTGCTCGAACATTAAATGCCTCCAAATGGTATTTATTTCACTTCCCGAGCCCCTGGAAGCATGAAAATCACTTTAAACATGCTAATTTTAGCTCTAACACTGATGATCCACCTACAAATGTGAACTTACGTTCAAAAATAAAACATTTGAAAACGGACCATTTTCCACATTTCTGAAGCATGACGTAATGGGGGGGTGTTATCTCTTTTGTCGAAAATCAGCCGTTTTTGCTCGAACATTAAATGCCTCCAAATGGTATTTAATTAACTTCCCGAGCCCCTGGAAGCATGAAAATCACTTTAAACATGCTAATTTTAGCTCTAACACTGATGATCCACCTACAAATGTGAACTGACGTTCAAAAATAAAACATTTGAAAACGGACCATTTTCCACATTTCTGAAGCATGACGTAATGGGGGGGTGTTATCTCTTTTGTCGAAAATCAGCCGTTTTTGCTCGAACATTAAATGCCTCCAAATGGTATTTAATTAACTTCCCGAGCCCCTGGAAGCATGAAAATCACTTTAAACATGCTAATTTTAGCTCTAACACTGATGATCCACCTACAAATGTGAACTGACGTTCAAAAATAAAACATTTGAAAACGGACCATTTTCCACATTTCTGAAGCATGACGTAATGGGTGGGTGTTATCTCTTTTGTCGAAAATCAGCCGTTTTTGCTCGAACATTAAATGCCTCCAAATGGTATTTAATTAACTTCCCGGGGTGAAGAAACCCTTTTTGAGAACTCAGAGTGAGTAAATTGGCCATTTTCATGCACTTTTAACCATTCCATAAATCTTGTGTTTTGGGCCCCTGGAAGCATGAAAATCACTTTAAACATGCTAATTTTAGCTCTAACACTGATGATCCACCTACAAATGTGAACTGACGTTCAAAAATAAAACATTTGAAAACGGACCATTTTCCACATTTCTGAAGCATGACGTAATGGGTGGGTGTTATCTCTTTTGTCGAAAATCAGCCGTTTTTGCTCGAACATTAAATGCCTCCAAATGGTATTTATTTCACTTCCCGAGCCCCTGGAAGCATGAAAAATCACTTTAAACATGCTAATTTTAGCTCTAACACTGATGATCCACCTACAAATGTGAACTGACGTTCAAAAATAAAACATTTGAAAACGGACCATTTTCCACATTTCTGAAGCATGACGTAATGGGTGGGTGTTATCTCTTTTGTCGAAAATCAGCCGTTTTTGCTCGAACATTAAATGCCTCCAAATGGTATTTAATTAACTTCCCGAGCCCCTGGAAGCATGAAAATCACTTTAAACATGCTAATTTTAGCTCTAACACTGATGATCCACCTACAAATGT